>NW_027223761.1:83856745-83988368 GCF_028538775.1 Myotis yumanensis
TGTGTGGTGTGTGTGTGTGTTTTTGTGGTGTGTCTGTGTGTATGGTGTGTGTGTGTGGTGTGTGTGTGTGGTGTGTGTGTGTGGTGTGTGTGTGTGGTGTGTGTGGTGTGTGTTTGTGTGGTGTGTGTGTGGTGGGTGTGTGTTTTTGTTGTATGTCTGTGTGTGTGGTGTGTGTGTGTGGTGTGTGTGTGGTGTGTTCTTTTGTGGTGTGTCTGTGTGTGTAGTGTGTGTGTGTGGTGTTTGTGTGGTGTGTGGTGTGTGTGTGGTGTCTGTGTGGTGTGTGTGTGTGTGTGGTGTGTGTGTGTGGTGTGTGTGTGGTGTGTGGTGTGTGTGTCTGTGTGGTGTGTGTGTGGTGTGTGTGTGTTTTTGTGGTGTGTCTGTGTGTGTGGTGTGTGTGTGGTGTTTGTGTGGTGTGTGTGTGGTGTGTGTGTGTGGTGTGTGTGTGTGGTGTGTGTGTGTGGTGTGTGTGTGTGTTTTTGTGGTGTGTCTGTGTGTGTGGTGTGTGTGTGTGGTGTGTGTGTGTGGTGTGTGTGTGTGGTGTGTGTGGTGTGTGTGTGTTTGTGTGGTGTGTGTGTGGTGGGTGTGTGTTTTTGTTGTATGTCTGTGTGGTGTGTGTGTGTGTGGTGTTTGTGTGGTGTGTTTTTGTGGTGTGTCTGTGTGTGTAGTGTGTGTGTGGTGTTTGTGTGGTGTGTGGTGTGTGTGTGGTGTGTGTGTGTGGTGTGTGTGTGTGGTGTGTGTGTGGTGTGTGTTTTTGTGGTATGTCTGTGTGTGTAGTGTGTGGTGTGTGTGTGTTTTTGTGGTGTGTCTGTGTGTGTGGTGTGTGTGTGGTGTGTGTGTGTTTTTGTGGTGTGTCTGTGTGTGCGGTGTGTGTGTGGTGTTTGTGGTGTGTGTGGTGTGTGTGTGGTGTGTGTGTGGTGTCTGTGTGTGTGGTGTGTGTGTGTGGTGTTTGTGTGGTGTGTGTGGTGTGTGTGGTGTGTGTGTGTGGTGTATGTGTGGTGTGTGTGTGCGGTGTGTGTGGTGTGTGTGTGTGTGTTTTTGTGGTGTGTCTGTGTGTGTGGTGTGTGTGTGTGGTGTGTGTGTGTGGTGTGTGTGTGTGGTGTGTCTGTGTGTGTGGTGTGTGTGTGTGGTGTGTGTGTGGTGTGTGTCTGTGGTGTGTGTGTGTGGTGTGTGTGGTGTGTGTGTGGTGTTTGTGTGGTTTGTGTGTGTGTGGTGTGTGTGTGGTGTGTGTGTGTGTTTTTGTGGTGTGTCTGTGTGTGGTGTGTGTGTGTGTGGTGTTTGTGTGTGGTGTGTGTGTGGTGTGTGTGTGTTTTTGTGGTGTGTCTGTGTGTGTGGTGTTTGTGTGGTGTGTGTGGTGTGTGTGTTTGGTGTGTGTGTGGTGTTTGTGTGGTTTGTGTGTGTGTGGTGTGTGTGTGGTGTGTGTGTGTGTTTTTGTGGTGTGTCTGTGTGTGGTGTGTGTTTGTGGTGTGTGTGTGTGGTGTGTGTGTGGTGTGTGTGTGTGGTGTTTGTGTGGTGTGTTTGTGGTGTGGTGTGTGTGTTTTTGTGGTGTGTCTGTGTGGTGTGTGTGTGTGTGGTGTTTGTGTGGTGTGTGTGGTGTGTGGTGTTTGTGTGTGTTTTTGTGGTGTGTCTGTGTGTGTGGTGTGTGTGTGTGATGTGTGTGTGTGGTGTGTGTGTGGTGTGTGTGTGTTTTTGTGGTGTGTCTGTGTGTGTGGTGTGTGTGTGTGGTGTGTGTGTGTGGTGTGTGTGGTGTGTGTGTCGTGTGTGTGGTGTGTGTGTGTGTGGTGTGTGGTGTGTGTGTGTGTGTGGTGTGTGTTTGGTGTGTGTTTTTGTGGTGTGTCTGTGTGTGTGGTGTGTGTGTGTGGTGTTTGTGTGGTGTGTGTGGTGTGTGTGTGTGTGTGTGGTATGTGTGTGTGGTGTGTGTGTGGTGTGTGTGTGGTGTGTGTGTGTGTGTGTGGTATGTGTGTGTGGTGTGTGTGTGGTGTGTGTTTTTGTGGTGTGTCTCTGTGTGGTGTGTGTGTGTGGTGTTTGTGTGGTGTGTGTGTGGTGTTAGTGTGTGTGTGTGTGGTGTGTGTGTGTGTGGTGTGTGGTGTGTGTGTGTGTGTGTGGTGTGTGGTGTGTGTGTGTGGTGTGTGTGTGTGTGGTGTGTGTGTGGTGTGTGTGTGTGTTTTTGTGGTGTGTCTGTGTGGTGTGTGTGTGTGTGTGTGGTGTGTGTGGTGTGTGTGTGTGTGTGTGTGGTGTGCGTGTGTGTTTTTGTGGTGTGTCTGTGTGTGGTGTGTGTGTGTGGTGTGTGTGTGTGGTGTGTGTGTGTGTGTGTTTTTGTGGTGTGTCTGTGTGGTGTGTGTGTGTGTGTGTGTGGTGTGCGTGTGTGTTTTTGTGGTGTGTGTGCGTGGTGTGTGTGTGTGGTGTGTGTGGTGTGTGTGTGTGTGTGTGGTGTGTGTGGTGTGTGTGTGTGTGTGTGTGTGGTGTGCGTGTGTGTTTTTGTGGTGTGTCTGTGTGTGGTGTGTGTGTGTGTGTGTGTGTGTGGTGTGTGTGTGTGTGTGTGTGTGTGTGGTGTGTGTGTGTGTGTGTGTGTGGTGTGTGTGTGTGGTGTGTGTGCGTGGTGTGTGTGTGTGTGTGGTGTGTGTGTGTGTGTGTGTGGTGTGTGTGGTGTGTGTGTGTGTGTTTTTGTGGTGTGTCTGTGTGTGGTGTGTGTGTGTGTGGTGTGTGGTGTGTGTGTGTCTGTGTGGTGTGTGTGGTGTGTGTGTGTGTGGTGTGTGTGTGTGTCTGTGTGGTGTGTGTGTGGTGTGTGTGTGTGTGTGTGGTGTGTGTGTGGTGTGTGTGTGTGTGTGTGTGTGGTGTGTGTGTGTGTGTGTGTGTGGTGTGTGTGGTGTGTGTGTGTGTGTTTTTGTGGTGTGTCTGTGTGTGGTGTGTGTGTGTGTGTGTGTGTGGTGTGTGTGTGTGGTGTGTGTGCGTGGTGTGTGTACGTGGCACCTATTCTTGGGCAGGTCCTGGCCGGGCTCTCAGAGGAGGTGGGGAGTCTACCCTGAGCTGGCCCTCAGCTCAATTTCCTCTGAGCCCTGTTGCTGTTCCCAATGGGAAGGTCACCTGCAGGGCGGAGCTGGGAGCGGGGCTGATGGGAAGGTCACCTGCAGGGCGGAGCTGGGATTGAGGTTGATGGGAAGGTCACCTGCAGGGCGGAGCTGGGATTGAGGTTGATGGGAAGGTCACCTGCAGGGCGGAGCTGGGAGCGGGGCTGATGGGAAGGTCACCTGCAGGGCGGAGCTGGGAGCGGGGCTGATGGGAAGGTCACCTGCAGGGCGGAGCTGGGAGCGGGGCTGATGGGAAGGTCACCTGCAGGGCGGAGCTGGGAGCGGGGCTGATGGGAAGGTCACCTGCAGGGCGGAGCTGGGAGCGGGGCTGATGGGAAGGTCACCTGCAGGGCGGAGCTGGGAGCGGGGCTGATGGGAAGGTCACCTGCAGGGCGGAGCTGGGAGCGGGGCTGATGGGAAGGTCACCTGCAGGGCGGAGCTGGGAGCGGGGCTGATGGGAAGGTCACCTGCAGGGCGGAGCTGGGAGCGGGGCTGATGGGAAGGTCACCTGCAGCGTGGAGCTGGGATTGAGGCTGATGGGAAGGTCACCTGCAGCGTGGAGCTGGGATTGAGGCTGATGGGAAGGTCACCTGCAGGGCGGAGCTGGGAGCGGGGCTGATGGGAAGGTCACCTGCAGCGTGGAGCTGGGATTGAGGCTGATGGGAAGGTCACCTGCAGCGTGGAGCTGGGATTGAGGCTGATGGGAAGGTCACCTGCAGGGCGGAGCTGGGATTGAAGCTGATGGGAAGGTCACCTGCAGGGCGGAGCTGGGAGCGGGGCTGATGGGAAGGTCACCTGCAGCGCGGAGCTGGGATTGAAGCTGATGGGAAGGTCACCTGCAGGGCGGAGCTGGGAGCGGGGCTGATGGGAAGGTCACCTGCAGGGCGGAGCTGGGAGCGGGGCTGATGGGAAGGTCACCTGCAGCGCGGAGCTGGGATTGAAGCTGATGGGAAGGTCACCTGCAGGGCGGAGCTGGGAGCGGGGCTGATGGGAAGGTCACCTGCAGGGCGGAGCTGGGAGCGGGGCTGATGGGAAGGTCACCTGCAGGGCGGAGCTGGGAGCGGGGCTGATGGGAAGGTCACCTGCAGGGCGGAGCTGGGAGCGGGGCTGATGCTCTGGTGAGCTCAGGGCTCGGCTCCAGGTGGACCCGGTGGAGGATGGGTCGCCTGCACCCACAGGGTCTCCCCTGGGACCGGCTGAGGCAGAACTGGGGTGGGCGGCGGTCCAGCCTGGGCCTCCAGGCGGCTCTGGTGCAGCTGCAGGGTGAGAAGCATTGGGCTGTGGAACCAGACCATCGGTGCGTCTGGCCTGCCTGTTGCTACTTGAGCCAGTTAAGCAGAGGCTGGGTTGGTCACACATGAGCGTGGAGAGCAGCAGGTCACCCACAGAAAGCCGCTCTGCCTGCCCCTCCCCACCCCCGGCTGCTGTATTGGGTAGAAGGACAAAGGCTAGGGGGAAGTAGACAAATGGGCAGTTTACAGGTAATGGGGCTGGGGATTTGCAAAGGCCTGTGGGTAAGCAAAGGATGCGGGTAAGCAAAGGCCTGCGGGTAAGCAAAGGCCTGTGGGTAAGCAAAGGCTGGGGGCCTTTCCGGGCTGGGGGCTCTGGTCTCTGCAATGAGGTTGCTAGTCTTTCATGATCACAGGCAGCTCCCTGGTGGGGGGGATGGGCCACATTCCCAGGTGAGCCCCCGGGTCCCACTGCAACTCCCAGCCCGGTGAGCATGCGCCTCTGCAGTCAGAACAGCCATCCCGGTCCCAGAGAGGGCTCATCTTCCTCACAGTCACCGCGGCCCCACGTTCCGTTTCTGCCCCTGTCAATCCTCTCTGCACACCGGCTGCAACCCTGGGCCCATAGTTGGGTCCCCCCTCCCCCAGGCTGGTGGAAGGTGCCTGGCTGGCTGGGCTGGGCCGGTCCAGGTGCTGCTGGACTGTAGGCTCAGTGAGGACAGGACCCAGCGTTTCTATTTCCCATGATCTCCCAGCAGCCAGGTGCTCCTTAAGGTTTGCTGCATCCGTGAGAGGAAGAAGGAGCCATCATCCAGGCATTTGCCTTCGCTCCAGATCCACTTCCTGCCTTTCTGGGCCCTGGTTTGTGACCTAGGGAATTACATTCCCAGGTTCCCTTGCCTCTAAGCCTTTGAGCCAATCAGAGCCACGGGAGAATGGGGAGCCTAGGAGGAGGGAGAAGCCGGGGATATTTCTTCCCTCTCCTGCTGTCAGCCTGGGCTCCTCTTGGTGCCTGGTGATCCCTCCCTCCAGGGCCCTGGGCTCCAGCTCCGTCTGCTGCCTGAGCCTCAGCCTGGAGCCCTCAGTCCCCGGCGGGGCAGCTTCCTGCGGCTGCTAATCTCTGGGTGTCCTACCTCTTTGTCACCTGTACAAATCCCTCCTTTAAATCTCTGGGCTCGAAAGCCTAGCGTGGTTTTTGTCTTCTCAGTGGACTCGGTGGGGTGAATGGGTGAATGGGTGAATGTGCTGCTCATTCCCTGTATGAGCCGCAGACCTGAGCAGGTTGGTTTGTGTTTAAATATCGTTTTATTTATTTCAGAGAGGGAGGGAGGGAGGGGGAGAGAGAGAGAGAGAGAGAGAGAGAGAGAGAGAGAGAGAGAAAGAAACATCGATGATGAGAGAGAATCATCGCTCTGCCTCCTGCATGCTCCTCACTGGGGATGGAGCCCGCAAGCAGGACTCATGGTTGGATTCCCGGTCAGGACACACGCCCAGGTTGTGGGCTCGGTCCCCAGTGAGGGGCGTGCAGGAGGCAGCTGATTGATGATTCTCTCTCATCATTGATGTTTCTCTCTCTCTCTCCCTCTCTCTCCCCCGCCTTCCTCTCTTAAATCAATAAAGATATATATTCTTTAAAATGTAGGATGACTATTTTAAAAAGTTGTTACTGTTTGATTTCATCAGTAACAAAAGCATCCTCTCCTTTGTTTGCCGCCTGAGAGATGCTTTTTGTCGTGCTGAGGTGTCAGCATGAAGGTCTGTCAGGCCAAACATCTGAAGTTTTGGTCAACAACGGAGACATTTTCTCTGTGAACAACTTGGTTGTTTGAGAACCAAGGTTTGATGGCATGTTCATTCCCTACACTGACTCCACTGCATGGGCACGAGGTGGGCACCAGCCAGGTGCCAAGAGGAACAGCCGCCCCCTGCCTGCCGGGCGGCATGGCCTCCAGTCCTGGTCTCTGGGAGGGGAGGGCATGCAGTGACCCTCGGGAACTGTCGTCTCAGCCTCAGTTTAAGGAGGAGACAGAGTCTAAGAGCTGACGTGGCCTCTTTGCCCTTTACAACCAAAGAGCCACCAGTTCTGTCCATCTGGTCTCATTTCCTGCCTCTCGCTGCCTCCCTGCTGGCCTCAAAGCTTCTGTTCACTTTATTATTATTTTTTCTGCACCCCTATGTTTATTGCAGTATTGTTTACAATATCCAAGATATGGAAACAACCTAAGTGTTCATGAATGGTTAAGTAGATAAAGAAGTTGTAATTATAGCCCAGCCAGCATGGCTCAGTGATTGAGCACCGACCTAGGAGCCAGGACTCTATCCACTGAGCAAAACTGCTCAGGGCTGATGGTTCCTTTTTTGTGTTGTTGATGGTCTCACCAAGTTCCTTGAGGGTCAGACTAAGTCCCTTGGGCGTCCTTATGACCATCGTTTTAAACTACCAGTAGTTTGCTTGTTTCTACTTCATTTAGTTCCTTTTCTGGAGATTTCTCCTGTTCTTTCATTTGTGACGTGCTTCTTCGTCTTTGCATTTGGGCTCTTCTCACTTTAAACACGCACAGCTCTCTCCAGGCTCTGAGCAGGTCCGCCTGCTCCCAAAGCCTTATTGTTGGAGGAAGGAGGCCGATTGCCTAACCCTGGCAGTCAAGGCCCTCCCGGGTCTGGTCCAGCACCCCTTCCAGCTGCCTCTCTTGTCTCCCTCCCCGTTAGGTCTGATCAAGTGATTGAATCGACACCCCTCCCCTGGGAGCTGACCTTTAGGCCAATTCACAATGGACATTCCCTTTCGCTTAGACCAGGGGTGGGCAAACTTTTTTACTCGAGGGCCACAATGGGTTCTTAAACTGGACCGGAGGGCCGGAACAAAAGCATGGATGGAGTGTTTGTGTGAACTAATATAAATTCAAAGTAAACATCATTACATAAAAGAGTACGGTCTTTTTTTTTTTTTTTTTTTTTTTAGTTTTATTCATTTCAAACGGGCGGATCCGGCCCGCGGGCCATAGTTTGCCAATGGCTGGCTTAGACACATCCCATTTGCTAAGACCCTTACCTCTCCACTCCAGACCTCCCAGAATCCTGCCTTCCCCGAGAGCTTCCCAGGGAAAAGCCCACCTCTGCCTCCCGTCCCTGGGTGCTGGCACCACTTGGGGGCTCAGCCCATCTGGTCTCCAGATGCCCTAATCGATTTATAAATCTTCACCCCTTTGGGCCTCATGCATTCCTCCTTTGGTGACCCTAACATTTGGTACCAAAACCCGGGAGGGTTCCACGGGAAAGGGGAGCAATCTTCCTGGCTTCAGTCACCCCGAGTTTGCTACTTGGAGAGCAGTAGGCAGCAGCAGCTCGTCCTGGGCTTTCCTCCAAATCCCACTCGATTAGGCCTCCCTCCCGAACCAGCCAAGGAGGACGCCGGATCGGGCATCTCTCCTTCTCCATCGCTGACCCTCCATCCTACACCGGCCAGTCTTCTCTAGGTGAGTGACGTTCCACAATTCCCTTTGTCTCGAGTCTTCTGCCTTCTCTCTCACTGACTTCTCGGAAGTCTCTCATCTCAAAAGCCCTAGCGCTGGGCCACAAGACTTCTCAGTCATTTCTCTTGGTGACTGGTTTAGCAGTGGGGATGCCTGCCCTAAACAGTCACCTTTGTATCTGTGGTCTGTCACTCACTCTTCCTCTCTCATGGGCCACGCCCACTCACTCTGCACACTCAGGGGAGAGATCAGGCCCAAGCACCTCACTTTGTTTTGTAACACTGTTTGGTCCCAATATAAACTAGATAATAAGTCTCAATGGCCTAAAAATGGTACTTTCAATTTTAACACATTGCCCAATTTACTTTATTTATTTTTATTATTTTTTAAATATGCTTTTATTGATTTTAGAGAGAGAGGAAGGGAAAGGAAGAGAGAGACAGAAGCATCGATGAGAGAGAAACATCTACCGGCTGCCTCCTGCAGGCCCCCTACTGGGGATCGAGTCGGCAGCCTGGGCATGCGCCCTGAGCAGATATTGAACTGGTGACCTCTTGGTGCCTGGGTCAGCGCTCAACCTCTGGGCCACACCAGCCAGGCCACATGGCGCAATTTAGATAATTGCTGTCACCGCAATGGAAAATGGTCAGAGATTCCCTACGTCCAGGTCTTTTCACCCTTCCCTCCTGACCCTCCCTCTCTCTCGGTCCTGCTCAACCCGTCAGATCCTTCTCCTTCACACAAAACATCACCCCTGACACTTCTGATTCTGAGTCTACTTTTGACCCAGAAGACCACCAGCCTCCACCCCCTTACGTGCCCCCTCCCTCACCCCCAAACCCAGACCCTCCTAACCAGCAACCACCTTCTCCCCTGGCCCCTGAGAGCCCAAATCCCAAAACACGAGCGTCAGTACAGACTTTCTCCACCTAACACTTGCTCTGGGACCACCCAAAGGGCACCTTCCCCAACAGCCGCTTCTGTTCCCACAGCCACTCTACCCTCAGGGAGGCAGCGGGAACTGAGGGGATTGTCCAGGTACACGTCCTATTTTCCACGTCCGACCGCGCACAAATGAGAGGCATCTCAGGTCTTTTCCTACCAACCCCACCTCCTTTACCAAGGAATTTGCGTGCCTGACCCAGTCCTATGACCTGACCTGGCACGACATCCATGTCCTCCTGTCCTCCTCTCTCACCCCGAGGAGGATTGCATCTGGCTAGCAGCTCAGGACCGTGCCTATCCCATCCCTTCATAGACAGGACATGGCGGCCAACCTGGTTGGCGCTGACACGGTCCTCCGAACTGACCCGAGACGGGACTATCGGGTTAATTCTCCAGGGCGCCGGCTCCGTAGCCATATAATCCCCTGTCTCATTGCCGGACTCAAAAAGGCTGCCCATAAGGTGGTCACCTATGAAAAACTTAATGAAATCACTCAGGGCCCTGACGGAAACCCAGCTCTCCTCCCCCACCTCACAGAGGCCTTACAGCAATTCACCACCTTATACCCCCACCCCAGAGGGAGCCCTTCTTCTGAACACCCATTTTATAGCCCAATCAGCCCCAATATACCCAATCAGCCGCAAAGTTCAAAAAGTAGACACAGGGCCACGAACCCCTCAAAAAGACCTCATTAACCTGGCCTTTAAGGTCTTTAATAATAGAGATGAGGAGACCCACATCCAAAAACAAAGGTGAGACCAGGCCAAGGCTGAGGCCCATTAGGTGGCCTTCCAGCTCCTAGCCACCGCTCTCATGAACCCCAAACAAAGTGCCGGTCCTCCAACCCAGGGTAAGTCAGGGCTAAGCCCCCTCCAGGCCGATGCTTCAAATGCAACAGGGAAGGACACTGAGCCAAGTCCTGCTCAAACCCGAGACCCCCGCCTGGGCCCTGCCCAAGGTGCAGGAGGGAAGGCCATTGGAAATCACACTGTAATCTGGCCCCTCCGGGTCGGACCTCAGCAAGGCTGCCCTCTGGATCCGGTTTGGAGCTCCCAGACCTCCTGGGACTGGCCACCGAAGACTGAAGCTGCCCAGGCCCTGACAGGGCCCCACAGACGTACACCACCAGGACAGAGCCTCGGGGAACGACTGTGGTGGCAGGTAAGCAGATCTCCTTTTTAACTGACACTGGGGCCACTCATTCTGCCCTCCCCAAATTCGCTGGGACCCTTGTCCCCTCCTCAGTCTCTATTATGGGGGCTGATGGATTACTCTCACAGCCATCAGCCACCTCACATCTACACTGCATCTTACTAAATACCCTTTTTATCCACTCTTTTCTCATTCTACCTCGGTGCCCGACTGGGGCACATCCCCTCATAAAGCCCAGTTGTCCGGAACCACAGTCACCTATCTCAGTTTCACTCTCACCCCACAAAGCCGAGCCATTCCTGTTAGGTTGCTGAAGGAGGAATGCACAGGCCAGAGTGGTGAGGGATCACGAATTTATTCGATCATCCACACACCAGGTGGCTGAGCCTGGATGGCTCCAGCCCCCAGAGGCTTTTAAAGGACTTTTGGCGGGCTGTTTCCTGGGTGGAGACTTCTTTATGCAGACCCGGAGGGGAGAGAATGGAATGTGGTCACCGCAAGTGGAATGTGGTCAAAGGGAATGTTCTTAGTGAAATGACCTGGAAAGCCAGTTCCCAGGGGAGGGGTATCATTTCAATTCCTTGATCAAACCTAACATTCCAGCCATTTTGTTTTATGGAATAGGGACGAAGGTCATATCCTCTGTAATTGCTTCCTGCTGAGGTGGGATGTCGAGCTCACAGGGGAATGGGCTTTGATAGTAGTGGGCTGGACGAGGGGTGCAGCAGCATGATTTCCCCAAGAGGCTGGTTGGTGAAGTCTCAAGAGCAATACTGTTGAGTGACTTGGGAGGTAAAAGCTGGTCCTGAGGCTGCCACAGCATCACTTGTCTAGTTTCCCTGCTATTTTTGTGCCTGGAGCTGAAATACAACTGAGACCTAGATGTTATCTTCAGGGAGGGAAAGATTAGGGGTTTCAGTTGCCTGACAAGCGATATGAACGGGAAGAATAGACTAGCCTGGGGGTGAGGTTCTTGTTTTCCCAGTTTTGCCCCTTGCTGGGCATCCACAGGTGTCTTGTGGGTCCTGAGATGGGGTTTCGAAATAGGTAGAGCAGTGGTTAAGCTTCTTATGGCAGGTCCAACCCCTGCTGTGATGCCCAGGGTTATTGGGAGAGGGATTATCTGGACTCCTCTTTTGTGTCAGCTGTGATGGGTTACAGGGACAGGTAAGGACTGATTATTGGGAGCTATATCTACATTGGGTGAGAGACAAGAGTATAGGTTCCTGTCCAGCTGATGGGGAACAGATGTATGTGTTTTCCCCACAGAGGAAGAAGAATCCCTGATCATGGAGACAAGCTGAAAGGTGTAAGAAGAAGAGGTGACTAAAGGGTATGAGATTCCCTTTCTCAGTTCCACGCTCCAAGCTGAGAGGGTAGTCACGATGGCACTGCCAATAAGGGGTGACAGATGAGTGGTTGAGATTGTGTTGCAGTGAAAGTGGGAGGGAATGTTAGAATGGGCTGTTATCCAAGGGAAAGGAGAAAGGTAAGGAAAGGAGCAGTTGAAGCCAGGGACCTGGATGGCTGGATAAGAAGTTAAGACACTGCACTCAGACCAGCCAAACTTAATACTTTAAATTTCCTAAGGTTATAACCTCCCATTCACTGGCTTAATTTCTTAGTTTTACTGAACCTTAATCCTTCCTGTTTTTACTTTTAAGCCTTAAATTGCTACATTAAAGAGTTTTACTTTTTTTCAAACAGAGCAACCAACTTGGTTGCCTTCCCGAAAAACAGGTAGGAGAGAGACATGCTGGGCAACACTGCAATGCATACATCTCAAGTAAAGGTAACTTTCTTTTTACTTATGGTGTCTCAATAATGGTGAAGATTTAATGCTTAAATAATAACTTTTAGTTTATTCTGTAAATAGTAGTGGAAGAGATTTTTAAATTCCTTCTTTTTAAGCTTAAATTTACTTCTAAACAGCATTCTTTTTGGCTAGTGCTCATTTGCATATGTATACAAATTTTACTTTGGACTTTACTAGAACCAGTTGCTTGCTGGAAGCTAATTCCAGCAGATCATAAATGCAAAAAGTTCATCAAAAGGTTGATGGAACTTGGGGCTTATTCAGCAGGGCTGAATACCAAATATTACCTGGTTCTGGAATAGCCGAAAGCATTTCCCCAAACCTAAAGATTTGCATATATTATTGCCTGCTACTGAGACAGCGGAAGGCAGTTCCCCCAAACTGACAATGCCTACTGTATACCAAACCTTAACCTTTGATATGGATATCTGCTTTGCCTTAGGGCAATTTGTGTTAATAAAGAGCTTGGGGTCCAGAGACTCAGAGAACTTGGTTACTGAAGCTAGGTCTCCTCTGGCTCCCCAAAATATCTTCCAAATTTATATTTCATGTCTAGTTTCTTTATTAATTTACTCACAGCCCTTCTCCAGATTCCTGAACCCTTGAAGCTGCGGAAAGACCTTAGCAGTTGCTCATAAAATACTGGCTTCTTATATGAACGAGTTTATATGAGACCTTAATTATATTGTGAAAATCTCACTTATCAAGTAATTAAAGTATGCCTATTAAAAAGCAAAGTAAGAAAACTTATACATTTGACCCATGAAGTACAGATGCTCCCCCTTCCCCCAGCCAATCTGAAGAGCAGGTGGGCGGGGAGCTGAGGCATTTTGTATGCTCCTGTCTTAAAATTCTGCTGCTGAATTTCCTGGTTTAGCTTAAGAAGTATCCAGAAACCTTGTCTTTCAACATTTCTCTTTTCCTTCTCATTATATACGCAACCTTCACAAATTTCACACTTTCAAATTAGCCTTCAAATCTTTCTATGTCCTTCAAAAATGCATAACTATGCCTCAGACCTTCCATTAAGTATTTCTACTCTAATATTCTTTCTTTCTGTCATACCTTCAGCAACTTGTACAGACCTTTCTTTTTTTAAAAAAATGTATTAGAATTCTTCACTCTTAGAACTACCTTAATTTTTCAATGATAACAAAAAGTAAACAGCCAACATTTCTTAGATTGACATTTATCAACACACTTTAAACACATTCTTACTTTCAAGAAAATATGCATTCAACAAAGTATAAGAGACCTTCTGTAATAAACACGAAGAGCAGGTGAATTAAAACATGTCTAGCAGTCAGTGTTTCAGTATTGTATGCTATTTTAAAACATTTTAGATGTTTATCATTTAACCCAGCAATGCTCCAAAGCCTTTCAGTTACCAAAGACTTTGAAAAATTACGTATAGTTATCTGAGGCAGGAGAAAAGGCAGGGGGAGGAGGGAGCAGGCCCCACAGCCTGTGCCCAGGCCTCTAGCCGCTTGGATTCAAAACTGCAGGATTTTTCCTTAGAGATAACATGCTAAGGTTTGGGAGATAATGAGCTCATTTTACGATAATAGCTGGACTGTTAAGTAAGCCTGTGCAGTAAAGAAAGTTGTTCTTTGGGAAGGGTGGCGTGTGGGGGAGGGGTGAGAAGGCGCTGAGGTCAGAGCAGTTGTCAGAGCATTAAAGGGGTGAGAATGTTGGCCTTGGGACCTAAAGGCTCAGTGAGGGGCCCCTTCACCATGTCATGTCATAGAGGAGCTTTGCAAGAAGACTACAGTTATGAACCCGGAGGTGAGAGTACCCAGTGAGCCTGAGAAAGGAGAACATTTCTTGTTCAGAGGAGGGGACAGTCTTAGAGGAGATGAGGAGATAAGGCGTTTACAGTCCAAGGAATGGCTCAGCCTTGTGGGGTGAGAGAGTGAAACTGAGATAGGTGACTGTGGTTTGGGACAACTGGGCTTTATGAGGATACATGGTAGCCCTGGCCAGGCACCGAGGTAGAACGAGAAAAGAGGGAATGAGGGGATTTAGTGAGATGCAGTGTAGACATGAATGGCTAATGGCTGTGAGACTAATCCGTCAACCCCCATAATAGAGACTGAGGAGGGGACAAGGGTCCCAGCGAATTTGGGGAGGGCAGAATGAGTGGCCCCAGTGTCAGTTAAAAAGGAGATCGGCTTACCCCCCACCACAGTCGTTCCCCGAGGCTCTGTCCTGGTGATGTAGTCTGTGGGGCCCTGTCAGGGCCTGGGCAGCTTCTTTTTTTTTTTTTCTACTTTCTGTCTATCTGATCTTGACTACTCATATAGGTGAAATAATACAATATTTGTTCTTTTGTGACTGGCTTATTCCATTAGCATGATGTCTACACGTTACTTCATGTGGTAGTATGTGTCAAATTTCACTCCATTTTGATTATCCCTTCTATCTGCTGATGGACTCTTGGATTCTATGGCTCAGATTTAGGGCTTTCACAATCTAGTTCAAATCCACTCTTCCATCTCATCTCTACTCACATATACATGGTATATATTCAAACCAAGTTGCTACTATTTGAACCAAGTAGAATTTTCACTATTTCTAAAACATGCCTGGTCTTTTCCACCTCCACACACTCAATTTCCCTCCCAATCTTCCTTCCTTTCTAAATTCTCTAAAGTTTTGCTTATACTTGAATGCTATCCTGCCATGTTGAGACAGGCCAGTGAGCCAGGACACGTAGAATAGGGAAACTGAGGCAGCTAACAAACTGGCAGAGCAGTTTACAGTAGATACAGAAGTTCACCTCCCTAGAGACAATGTCTAGGCATCTAGATGCAGAAAAGCAGCAAAAGCAGGTGGATGATACCAGGACCAGCTGCAATGACTAACGACCCTCTGCCCTGGCGCTGACCAATCAGTGGAGACCACCGCCCTGAAGGAGCACACTTAGAAACCTGATAAATATTTTGCTGAAACCCTCCCTCGAGACCTCCCCTAAGATTCCTGCCTGCAAGAGCAGAGATGCAAGCCTCAAGACAAAGGACCCAGCACTCTGTACCCCTCTGGGGAGCAGCCCGGAGCCATTAAGTACATTCACATTCTTGTACAACCATCTAGACCAGGGGTGGGCAAACTTTTTGACTCGAGGGCCACAATGGGCTCTTAAACTGGACCGGAGGGCTGGAACAAAAGCATGGATGGAGTGTTTGTGTGAACTAATATAAATTCAAAGTAAACATCATTACATAAAAGGGTATGGTCTTTTTTTTTTTTTTTTTTAGTTTTATTCATTTCAAACGGGCGTAATTTGCCCACGGCTGATCTAGGTCTTCTTTACCTACTTCTTCCCCCACAGGCATGCATATCTTAAACTCTAAAGGCCCCACAACAGACTTGCATCCAGGGGAGCAATGGGCAGTGGCAGCTCCTCACAGGCTAACCCTGTTCCAAGGCCCCCTTTTTTTTTACTTCCCAGAGAGCTAGGGTAGCCCAGCCTAAGCATTCCTGTTGCTTCTTCTATGCTAAGCCCTTTCTTGTTTTACTGTCCCCAGCTTTCATAAACGTTCCCTCATCTGGACTCATGTTGTGAAAATTTTCCTGCATGAAGTCAAGAACCCACATACTGCCAGTCAGGCCTAGGCAGGCCCGCCAAGGGCCAGGTCCCCTTTCCGGTAACAATGTCATCATTTTTATTATCTTTCACCCAGTGTTCCACCATCTAGTGCTCTCAGAATATAGCTCTTCCTCTTCCCCAAAACCTTACATGTGGCCTTCCTTCTGTGTTATAAGTACTCTTATTTATTGAACTAAGTAACATAGCCAAATCTCATTAAAATTCAAGTATACTTACTCTTAAATATCTCATCTTGAAACTATTTTTTCTAGTTTCAATAATAAATGATATTAAGCCACTTTAAAACATCAAATAGACAATATGAAGAAGGAAAAGGGGTGTCAGCTTTTGCCTAATTCCTGGTACCACCCATCCAAGCAGAAGAAACACTATTAATTCAGATCAACAAAAATTCAGACCTGGGGAACAAGTGCAGAGAAAGGAGAGCAGAATGAGGTAGATGATGCAGAGTGTGGTGAGAAAAGCTTAAGATTAGAGTGAAAAGACTGAATTATATTTCTATAAACTTGAACAAATTTGTTAACTTCTCTAATATATGAAATATATATAAAAGGGGGGAAATGCAAAACTAATAATATTGCTTTGAGAATTAAGTGAAACTAATTAACATTGATGCATGACAGGTGCCAAGGACATAGCTATTGGATCTAAAGCTGCCTGAGGACATTCTGAGATCACGTAATTGGCAGAAGAGTCACTGTTATAAAAGATGCCCAGATTTCCAATTCAGTATTCTTTCTACTGTATCATCACTGCAGAGGGTTTAGTGTGTCCTTTTTCTTGCCCTGAACCACGTGTCAGCATGCCCCTGAGTTCTGCCTCTTTGGTCAAAGGCATCACTATTCTTTTAGGCTCCCAGATCAAAATCGTCTACTCCCCTTCAGCTCTTCCTGCTTCTTCCCTGCCAGTGCCCAATCAATGAGCTTCTTCTATAGCACTCAGTAAAACAAGCACACATTCTGCTAAATGCTTATAAAGAAAAGAGGTGGCTTTTGTAGCCCGACCCCATTCAAGGAACAGCAGCCTCCTGATCACCACACCCTCTGTCTGAGTAACAGCAGCTGTGTGTGAAGCCTCCCCCCACCAGCCAGAGGAGCCACCACAACTGTGAACAGCACCCATCAGAGGAGCTGCTACCAACTGAGGAGCAGCTGCTACCACAACCGCCTGAGGAGCAACCAGAGCCCGAGGAGCCACTGCCACCCAGGGAGCAGCCACTGAACGACTCAACATCTAGATATGTCAGTGAGATCAAACGTGGGTAGACAAAGAAACTCCCAAAGGAAAGAAAAGGAAGACTCGTCAGAAAAGCAGCTAAGTGAAACCGAGGCATGCAGCATGACAGAAAAAGAATTCAGATTAAGGGTCCTAGAGTGCATAAACCGGATGGAGGAAAAAATCAACAACTTATGCAAGAAGCAAGAAGAAACAGATGAAAAAATCAATAAATTATGTAAGAACCAAGAAGAAACGAAGAGTGATATAGCTGCAATAAAAAACACCATTGAAAGTTTAACAGTAGACTAGGAGAAGCGGAGGACCGAATTAGCGAATTAGAAGACAGGGAAACAAAACACACCCAAACTGTACTGCAATTGGAGAAAAAAATGAAAAGACAGGAGGAGAGCCTAAGGGAGCTATGGGACAACATGAAACGAAACAACATACGAATAATAGGGGTGCCAGAACGACAGAAAGAGGAACAAGGATTAGAAAACCTATTGGAAGAAATAATATCAGAAAACTTCCCTGAGGTGGGGAAGAAAAAAGTCACGCAAGCCCAGAGAGTCCCAAACAAGGTAAACCCGAAAAGACCCACACCAAGACACATCATAATTACCATGGCAAATGTTCAGGACAAAGAGAGAATCTCAAAGGCTGCAAGAGAGAGACGGAAAGTTACATACAAGGGATCTCCCATTAGATTATCAAATGATTTCTCAACAGAAACACATCAGGCCAGAAAAGAATGGACAGAAATTTACAAAGTGATGCAAAGCAAAGGACCGAATCCAAGAATACTCTACCCAGCAAGGCTATCATTCAAAATTGAAGGGGAAATAAGAAGCTTCACAGACAAAAAAGGCTAAGGGAGTTTATCACCACCAAGCCAGCAATGCAAGAAATGCTAAAGGGACTGGTGTAAAAAGAAGAAATAAAAAGCTCAGAAAGAAAACAGCAACACACAAAAAAGAAATGGCTACAAACAAGTACCTTTCAATAATAACTTTAAACGTAAACAGACTAAATGCTCCAACCAAAAGACATCCAGTGGCTGAATGGATAAAAAAACATGACCCATACATCTGCTGTCTACAAGAGACCCACCTCATTAGAAGGGACTCACACAGACTGAAAGTGAAGGGATGGAAAAATATCTTTCAGGCAAATGGAAATGAAAAGAAAGCTGGTGTAGCAATACTTATATCGGACAAAATAGACCTCAAAGTGAAGGCCATAACAAGAGATAAGGAAGGCCACTTCATAATACTAAAGGGATCAATACAACAAGAAGATATAACCCTGATAAACATATAAGCACCCAATGCAGGAGCACCCAAATACATAAAAAAAAACTCCTGGAAGATATCAAAGGAGAGATTGACAACAATACAATCATAGTAGGGGACTTTAATACACCACTGACATCACTGGATAAATCCTCTAGACAAACAATCAGCAAAGAAACAGCAATCCTAAATGACTCACTAGATCAGATGGACTTAATTGACATCTTCAGAACACTTCACCCCAAAGCCACGGAATATACATTCTACTCAAGTGCTCATAAGACATATTCAAAAATAGACCACATATTGGGTCACAAACAAAGTCTCCCCAATTTCAAGAAGATTGAAATCATACCAACCATCTTCTCAGACCACAATGGCATAATATTAGAAATAAACTACAATAAAAACAACCCAAAATACTCAAACACTTGGAAGCTGAATAGCATGTTATTAAATATTGATTGGGTTACTAATGAAATCAAAGAAGAAATTAAAAACATCCTGGAAATTAATGACAATGAAAACACAACAATCCAAAACCTATGGGACACAATGAAAGCAGTCCTGAGAGGGAAGTTTATAGCTCTACAGGCCTATCTCAAAAAACAAGAAAAAATGGTAGTAAATCATCTAACTCTACATCTCAAAGAATTAGAAAGAGAGCAACAAGAAAACCCCAGAGTGAGCAGAGGGAAGGAGATAATAAAGATTAGAGCAGAAATAAATGACATAGAGACCAAAAAAACAATACAGAAAATAAATGAAACCAAGAGCTGCTTATTTGAACGGATAAACAAATTGACGAACCTCTAGCCAGGCTCACCAAGAAGCAAAGACTGCCCTAACTGGTTTGGCTCAGTGGATAGAGCGTCGGCCTGCGGACTGGAGGGTCCCAGGTTCGATTCCGGTCAAGGGCATGTACCTTGGTTGCTGGCACATCCCCAGTAGGGGGTGTGCAGGAGGCAGCTGGTCGACGGTTCTCTCTCATAGATGTTTCTAACTCTCTATCCTTCTCCCTTCCTCTCTGTAAAAAATCAATAAAATATATTTTTTAAAAAAAGAAGCAAAGAGAGAGGACCCAAATAAACAAAATCAGAAATGATAGAGGCGAAATAACAACAGACCCCACAGAAATACAAATGATTGTTAAAAAATACTATGGACAACTCTACAACAAACTAGACAACCTGGAGGAAATGGACAAATTCCTAGAAAAATACAACATTCCAAAACTCAATCAGGAAGAATCTAAAAATCTCAATAGGCCAATAACTATGGAAGAAATGGAAGCAGTCATTAAAAAACTTCCAGCAAACAAAAGCCCAGGACCAGACGGCTTCACAGGGGAGTTTTACCAAACATTCAAGGAAGAACTAAAACCTATCCTCCTCAGACTACTACAAAAAATTCAAGAGGAAGGAACACTTCCAAGATCATTCTATGAAGCCAGCATCACCCTAATACCAAAACCAGGTAAAGACAACACAGTGAAAGAGAATTACAGGCCAATATCCCTCATGAACATAGATGCCAAAATCCTCAACAAAATCTTAGCAAATCGGATCCAGCAGTACATCAGAAAGATCATACACCATGACCAAGTAGGATTTATCCCAGGGATGCAAGGATGGTACAATATCCGCAAATCAATAAACGTGATACATCACATAAACAAATTGAAAGAAAAAAACCACATGGTCATATCAATTGATGCAGAAAAAGCATTTGACAAAATCCAACACCCATATTTGATAAAAACTCTCAGCAAGGTGGGAGTAGAAGGATCATACCTCAACATAATAAAAGCCATATATGACAGGCCCACAGCCAACAGCATACTCAATGGACAAAAACTAACACCATTTCCCCTAAGGACAGGAACAAGACAGGGATGCCCACTCTCACCACTCCTGTTCAACATAGTACTGGAAGTATTAGCCATTGCAAGTAGACAAGAAGAAGAAATAAAAGGCATCCAAATTGGAAGAGAGAAAGTAAAACTGTCCTTATTTGCAGACGACATGATATTATACATACAAAACCCTAAAGACTCCATCAAAAAACTATTAGACTTGCCGAAACCGGTTTGGCTCAGTGGATAGAGCGTCGGCCTGCAGACTGAAAGGTCCCAGGTTCGATTCCGGTTAAGGGCATGTACGTTGGTTGCGGGCACATCCCCAGTAGGGGATGTGCAGGAGGCAGCTGGTCGATGTTTCCCTCTCATCGATGTTTCTAACTCTCTATCCCTCTCTCTTCCTCTCTGTAAAAAATCAATAAAATATATTTTAAAAAAAAAAACTATTAGACTTAATACATGAATTTGGCAATGTAGCAGGATACAAAATTAACCTCAAGAAATCTAAGGCATTTCTATACACCAATAGTGAACTTTCAGAAAGAGAGATTAGAAAAACAATCCCATTTACCATCGCACCAAAAAAATTAAGCTACCTAGGAATAAACTTAACTAAAGAGGTAAAAGACCTCTACTCAGAAAACTACAGGATGTTGAAAAAAGAGATAGAGGAAGACATAAACAGATGGAAGAACATACCGTATTCATGGATTGGTAGAATCAACATCATTAAAATGTCCATACTATCCAAAGCAATCTATAAATTCAACGCACTTCCCATTAAAATACCAACGGCATATTTCACAGATCTAGAACGAACTCTCCAAAAATTCATCTGGAATAAAAAAAGACCCCGAATAGCTGCAGCGATCCTGAGAAAGAACAAAGTAGGTGGGATCTCAAAACCAGATATCAAGCTGTATTACAAAGCCACTGTTCTCAAAACTGCCTGGTACTGGCACAAGAACAGACATACAGATCAATGGAATCGAATAGAGAGCCCAGAAATCGGCCCGAACCGATATGCTCAATTAATATTTGACAAAGGAGGCAAGAACGTACAGTGGAGTCAAGACAGTCTCTTCAATAAATGGTGCAGGGAAAATTGGATAGATACATGCAAGAAAATGAAACTAGACCACCAACTTACACCATACACAAGAATAAACTCAAAATGGATAAAGGACCTAAATGTACGACGGGAAACCATAAAAATTCTAGAAGAATCCAAAGGCAACAAAATCTCAGACATATGTCGAAGCAATTTCTTCACTGATACAGCTCCTAGGGCACTTGAAACTAAAGAGAAAATGAACAAATGGGACTACATCAAAATAAAAAGCTTCTGCACAGCAAAAGAAACCATCAATAAAACAACAAGAAAGCCTACTGTATGGGAAAACATATTTGCCAACGTCATATCTGATAAGGGCCTAATCTCCAAAATTTATAGGGAACTCATACAACTTAACAAAAAGAAGATAAACAATCCAATCAAAAAATGGGCAAAGGATCTAAATAGACACCTTTCAAAAGAGGACATTCAGAAAGCCAAGAGACATATGAAAACATGCTCAAAGTCAGTAATCATCCGAGAGATGCAAATCAAAACAACAATGAGGTACCATCTCACACCTGTCAGACTAGCTATCATCAACAAATCAACAAACGACAAGTGCTAGAGGGGATGTGGAGAAAAAGGAACACTCGTGCACTGCTGGTGGGAATGCAGACTGGTGCAGCCACTATGGAAGACAGTATGGAGTTTCCTCAAAAAACTAAAAATGGAACTCCCATTTGACCCTGTGATCCCACTTCTAGGAATATATCCCAAGAAACCAGAAACACCAATCAGAAAGGATATATGCACCCATATGTTCATAGCAGCACAGTTCACCATAGCTAAGATCTGGAAACAGCCTAAGTGCCCATCAGTAGATGAATGTATTAGAAAACTGTGGTACATCTACACGATGGAATACTATGCTGCTGTAAAAAAGAAGGAACTCTTAGCATTTGCAGCGGCATGGATGGAACTGGAGGGCATTATGCTAAGTGAAATAAGCCAGTCAATGAAGGAAAAATACCACATGAATTCACTCATTCATGGATAATAAAGACCATTATAAACTTATGAACAAAAATAGATACAGAGGCAGAGCTGCCTCAAACAGATTGTCAAACTGCAGCAGGAAGGCCGGGGAGAGTAGAGGGGAAGAAGTGGGGGGTAAGAGTCAACCAAAGGACTTGTATGCATCCATATAAGCGTAACCAATGGGCATAAGACACTGGGGGGTAGGGGAGGCCAGGAGATTGTCAAGGGCATGGGAAAAAGCGAGACATATGTAATACCCTTTGTAATACTTTAAGCAATAAAACAATTTTTAAAAAAAGAAAAGAGGCAAGACCCAAACACTCCTTTCAAGTAACTTATTTATGATGTTGCTCATATCCCTAAAACAAAAGGCAGCTTTTCAGAAATACCATAAAAAGAGACACAATATGTTATCAGACCACTGACAGGGAATCAGTGGGTAGTGGTGAGGGGAGAGGGAAAGAGAGAAAGAGAAATATGAATGAATATGATAATGAAGAAGGTAGGGTTTGCTATATGGTTTTGGGAAAGAAGGAGAAAAGAACCTTTTGTTTATAGCATACAGTGTGACTAAGGCCTGGGTATGGAAACACATAAAACCCATTCAAAAACCTCACATAGACAACAGTATGGTGGTTAACAGAGGGAAAGGGGGTGGGGAGGGAGGCAGAAGAGGTAAAAGGGGCCAAGGATATGGTAACAGGAGACTTGACTTTGGGTGGTGAACACACAATGCAATACACAGATGATATATTATAGGATTGTACACTTGAAACCTATATAATTTTATTAATCTATGTCATTCCAATAAAATTAATTTTAAAAATGAGTTCAGAGAATGTGGAATAGTCTCTTTCAAATGTGGAAAAGATGAGTCTGGTGTTCCTGGGAGCCTTGGACGCCGTCCTGAGAACTTTTATCTTTCCTCTATTGGTAGTGGGGGGCGCTGAGGAGTACAGACCAGCAGAGAAATGGTGACGATAGCTGTGCTCTGACAGAATGAGGAAGACCAACCAGGGAAAGGAAAAATCAGAAAAAAAAAAAAAAGGAAAAATCAGAGGCAGGAGAACTATTTAAGAAGCTGTTGGAATAGTCTACAACAGTGAGAGAAGATGGCAAGGAGATAGGGAAAGACAATGCAAGTCGCTTTACTCAACAACGGGGCTTAAAGAGGTAAGTATATGGCATGGGGGCTCTACTCTCAAAGTGAAGAGAGAATGTCTCCACCTTCTCTGATGAAATAGAAGTGACTATTTTCCTTTTGTACCCAAATCTGGTAAAAAAAAACACAAAAAAAAACCACCATTTCACAACCACCCAGACCACAGACACGCACCCTGGGTACATAAGGCCTGGAAGCTGCATCATTCCTAGCTGTTGAACTGAGAGTGATGTCCCACATAAACCTGTCTCTGTTATTTGGGTTAGATTACAAGGTCTCCGAGCATGTAGAATGAGGCCATGGCTTCTTCCTACAGCTCTTGGCACCGAGAAAATGCAGGTGTGCCCCAATTTGACTTTACACTGGAGTGTCGATCACACGGGTGTGGTGTTCAGTCCTGGGCGTGAAGAAGGCACTTGGGACCAGGATTCAGGGAGCTTCTGCCTGGAGTCATGGTGTAGTTTCTGAGGTTTAAGGGGTCGACACAAGGAAGGGTGATTGTCTTTCTCTTGAGTGACTCCACATACTAAAGCGGAACTAGTGCCAGCAGGGGCAGGCTACAGACAAGCAGGTTTGGCTCAGTATAAGAAAATGTTTCCAAAGAGCGGTCGAAAGCTGGTGCCTTGGACACGGAAGAAGTACTCATCACTGGAGATACTGAAGAGGAGGCAGACTAGGCCAGGGGTCAGCAAAGCTTCTGGGTAAAGGTCAAAGAGGAAATATTTTAGGCTTTGTAGGCCAGATGCCAGAACTGGCCTACTCTATGGTGGCATGGAGAAGCCACAGACAATTTGAAAGCAAACAAGAGTGGCTGTGTTCCAGCAAAACTATTCAGAGAAAGAGGTGGCCCCTGGTCTAGGCTAGGAGTCGGGGGGAGACTGAAGAGGAGGCTTGAGCAGTGGATCAGTAGATAGACAAGGGACTATGGTCTCTCCCAATCCTGACAGCCTTGTATATTTTTAATCAAGAAAATTGGATACGGTAATACTTCACCTAATCCATTATCTCAGATTATTGGAACAGAGGATGCCTTTTACTGAATAACCAAGTATTAACTAGAAATTCTTTTAGTTTCAGCCTTGACCCTTGAAAATATTTCTAAAACTCCAGAATCTTCCGCCCTGCCTTAGGTATTAGACCAACGATAACAGAACTTGATGACTAAGGGCTTCTCAGAGCCTCAAATAATCTTTTCAGATACCAAATCTCACACGCCTTGTGGTTAAAGCTGTGTAAGGGGCCTGGGCAGCTTCTCCGGTGGCCAGTCCCAGGAGGTCTGGGGGCTCCAAACCGGACCCCGAGGGCAGCCGTGCTGGACTGGCTGAGGCCTGACCCGGAGGGGCCAGACTACAGTGTGCTTTCCAGTGGCCTTTCGCTTCCCCACCTTGGGCAGGGCCCAGGCGGGGGTCTCGGGTTTGAGCAGGACTTGGCTCAGTGTTCTTCCTTGTTGCATTTGAAGCATGAGAGAGAGGAAGGGTGAGTGATGGACCACAAATCCAAAGGTGACTGTTTAGAGCAGGTGTCCTTGCTGCTAAGCAAATCACTACAAGAAATGAGAGGTGACCCTCTGGACTGGGCGTTCCCAATCCAGAAGGACCCAAAGCTGAACCGCTGAGGAGGCTTCTGGCCCAGCGCTAGGACTTTTGAGAAGAGAGAGACTTCTGAGAAGTCAGTGAGAGAGAGGGCAGAAGACTCGAGACGAGGGGAATTGTGGAACGTCACTCACCTAGAGAAGATTGGCCGGTGTGGGATGGAAGGTCAGCAATGGAGAAGGGGAGATTCCCCCTTCAGCATCCTCCTTGGCTGGCTGTGGGGGGGGGGGGGGGCGGGGGAATCCCGTAAGGGAGGGAGGCCTGATGGAAGCTGGCAATTGAGTCACCTGAGTAGGATTCAGAGGAAAGCCCAGGACGAGCTGCCACTGCCTACTGCTCTCTGAGTAGCAAACTCAGGGTGATCGAAGCCGGGGCGATGGCTCTCCATCTCCGTGGAACCCTCCTGGGTTCCAGCACCAAAAATTAGGTCGCCAAAGGAGGAATGCACGAGGCCAGAGTGGTGAGGAATTACGAATTTATTCGATCATCCGCATACCACGTGTCTGAGCCTGGATGGCTCCAGCCCCCAGTGAGGGGAGTCAGAAGACTTCTTTGTGCAGACCCGGAGGGGAGAGATGAAATGTGGTCACCAAAGGGAATGTCCATTGTGAAATGACCTGAAAAGCCAGTTCCCTGGGGAGGGGTATCAATTCAACTATTTGATCAGACCTAACAATTACCTTCCTGTAGAGGGCTTTAGTCTTCTCACAAAGGCACTCCTCACTGATGAGAGGGACCCCTCACTGAGCCTTTAGGTCCCAAGGCCAGCATTCTCACCCTTTAATGCTCTGAAAACTGCTCTCACCTCATCGCCTTCTCACCCCCTTCCCAAAGAACAACTTTATTTACTGCTAAACTGCAAACACGTACTTAGCAGTCAGTTACTATCAGAAGCTGAGCTCATTATCACCTGAACCTTAGCATGTTTCCTCTAAGGCGGTGGTTCTCAACCTGTGGGTCGCAACCCCTTCGGGGGTCGAATGACCCTTTCACAGGGGTCGCCTAAGACCATCGGAAAACACATACATAATTACATATTGTTTTTGTGATTAATCACTATGCTTTAATTATGTTCAATTTGTAACAGTGAAAATACATTCTGCATATCAGATATTTACATGATGATTCATAACAGTAGCAACATTACAGTTATGAAGTAGCAACGAAAATAATTTTATGGTTGGGTCACAACATGAGGAACTGTATGAAAGGGTCGTGGCATTAGGAAGGTTGAGAACCACTGCTCTAAGGAAAAATGTGGCTGTTTTAAATCCAAGTGGCTGGAGGCATGGGAACTGCAGTCCTAGAACAGGCTGGGGGGTCTGCTCCCACCTCCCCCACCTTTTCTCCAGCCCCATATGTCTGTACATACTCTCCCAAAGTCGTTGATAAACGTAAAGGCTTTGGTTAATTGATAAACATCTAAATATTTTAAAATAACATAAAATACTGAAATATTGATTGTTAGACAAGTTTTAAATTTGCCTGCTTTTAGTACGGAAGGTCTCTTGTACTTTGGTAAAGGCATATTTCCTTGAAAGTAAGAATGTGTTTAAAGTGTGTTCTGTTTTTTTGTGAATGGGTAGAAGGTTTGTGAAAGTTGTAGAAAAGTTTGTCCAGTGAATCAGGGCCTGATCCCCCTGACATCCCAGGGGACCCCTCTCTCTTAGGAAGCTAAAGCAGCCCGCCCAGACTCTCCTGTGGCTTACATCCTTAGATCGGAGCCAGACTTGCTTCATTCCCACTGCTCATTCAGTCCTTGACACTATCACTGAAAGCCTCACAGGTCTTCCTGCTTGGCATTCAGGAACCTCTCTCCCCTCTTCTCGCCTTCTTAAAGGTCATTCACTGCGAAGGACTCTGAGTCGGGAATGATCCTGAAATAAAGAGAGATAACAAAGCAGACCAGGAGGCCAAGGCAGTGGCTCAGAGGAAGCCCCC
Organism: Myotis yumanensis; assembly: GCF_028538775.1. Taxonomy (NCBI): domain Eukaryota; kingdom Metazoa; phylum Chordata; class Mammalia; order Chiroptera; family Vespertilionidae; genus Myotis; species Myotis yumanensis. The sequence goes on from NW_027223761.1 coordinate 83,883,194, forward strand.
GTCTCCCCAACTCTCAGCTACACCCCATATAACACCCTCATACACTCCAGGGGAACTTAGTCCCTAGTAGCTCGTGGGGCCACTCGGGAAGATCCATGTTTAAAATTTCAGGGAAAGTATATCCTTCCCCAGGGACAGGCCCACAACATCATACAGCTACTCACAATTCCCTACATATAGGATAGAGACCCCTTCTACAACTCCTAACCCCCCTCTCCCCACCCCCCCCCCCCCCCGCCATCACATGTCCTAGCCTAGCCTTCCTACTGCAAGATACACCAAAACCTGCTCCACTTGTTACTCAGTATCTCCCCAAGGACAGGGTAGACCTCCTCCTTTCCCCACTCATCAGGCAAGGGGCCAAACCCCTGGTCAAGACTGGCAGATCGACTGCACTCACTTGGCCCCTATTAGAAGGACCAAGTTTCTCTTAACCCTTGTAGACACCTCCTCAGGCTGGGCAGAAGCGTTCCCCACTGCGTCTGAAAGTCCTCTGAGGTCACACAGGCTCCCATTCAGCTTATCATCCCCAGATTTGGCCTCACCACCTCACTGCAATCAGATAACGGACCTGCTTTCATATTTCAAACTAGAGGCCGGGTGCCCGAAATTCATGAGTGTGTCGGGGGAAGGTCCCCTCAACCCAGCTTGCACCCTCTCCAATCCGGGACCCCTTGGGGGATGTCCAACTGCTGGTTTAGGCCCGATCCCTCTCACAATCCTGGACCGCTGGCTCCTAATTGCTCACCTGCCTGCCTGCCTGCCTGCCTGGTCACCCCTAACTGCCACCCCCCTTGCTGGCCTGATTGCCTCTCTCTGCCTCTGTATGCCTGCCTGGTCGCCTCTAACTGCCCCCCCTGCCGACCAGGTTGCCCCCAACTGCCCCCTCCCTGCCAGCCTGGTTGCTCCTAACTGCCCCCCACCCCCCCCCCCGCCAGCCTGGTCCCCCCAACTGCCCTCCATTCTGGCCTGGTCACCCCCAACTGCCCCTCGCCCCGCCGGCCTGGTCACCCCATGCAGCCTGCTGTTCAGTCGTTCGGTCGTCATTCACTAACACCCCTGCCGGCCTGGTTGTAAGCAGCCATGTTGTGAGGGTGTGAGAATTAATTTGCATATTACCTCTTTATTATATAGGATGACTCAACAGGTCTCCTCCACTCTGAACATTCATGGAACTTACATCCCCTTACCGGCCCCAATCTCCAGGCAAGGTAGAAAAGGCAAATTCCTTAATTCAGTCTCACCTAACTAAACTAACTCTCGAAATTAAAGAACCTTAAACTACTCTCCCTACCTCTAGCCCTTATGTGCATCAGGGCAACCCCCCGCCCCTACCATGCTCCCTCCTTCCTTAGTCCCTTTGAAACTCATGTATGGAAGACACTTTTATTAGGAAACTTCCCTTCCACGGGGACCCCTCTAGGAGACTGTGTCCCTTTTTATTTTATTTTTTTAAAAAATATATTTTATTGATTTTTTTTTTTTAACAGAGAGGAAGGGAGAGGGATAGAGAGTTAGAAACATCGATGAGAGAGAAACATCGATCAGGTGCCTCCTGCACGCCTCCTACTGGGGATGTGCCTGCAACCAAGGTACATGCCCTTGCCGGAATTGAACCTGGGACCCTCCAGTCCGAAGGCCGACGCTCTATCCACTGAGCCAAACCGGTTAGGGCTGTGTCCCTATTTTAAATCTTGTCCGACAGTTACTGAGAGAACATGCTGATCAGGTCCTCCATTGACTTTTTACAGCAGACCCCCCCCTCCCCACCTCCCACACACACACTCCTCTACAGCCAGGGGACTGGGTCCTCCTAAAGGAAATCCATTTGTCAAATAATTTACAGCCCCAATGGCAAGGCCCTTATCAGGTACTCCTAACCACCCCACTGCAGCTAAACTACCCGGCATCCCCCATGGTTCCACCTTTCCACATTAACACCCGCCCCACAACACCTCCATCACATAGCTGAGTCCCCTAAGTACCACAGCCACCTGGTCGGGCCCACCAGACCCCGCCTCGCCCACATCCCAGAGGGAGAGGACGACTGAGTGAGCACCCCCGCACGTGCCCCCATGTACTGACCCTACAAACCCTGCCGTTCCTGGAAGCCCCCTCCTCTCCCAAGGCAAGTCCTCCAGGTCCTACTACTGCCCCTCCCCCTTTGCATCAGGACTCTCACCTTCCTATGGGACTTCCTTCTCCAAGGGACTTCGCTTGCCCGTGGGGTGAGATTTCCTTCCTTCTAGGTCCCCAACATACCCTTCCCCCTTGGGAGCATCCCTGCCCTGGAAGTGGGGATTAGCTCTTCTCACCCTCTCCCAGCCCTCCTCTCCTCCACCCACAGGGAACCTTCCCACCTCCACTCATCTCCAACCAACACCTAACCTTCGCCCATTCCCTCCTAAGCCAGACCATTCCAGCCTTACCCAGGGCTGCTGGCTCTGCCTTTCCCTCTTCTCTTCCGAAAATGCCACCATCCCTATCCCAATCCAGAGGTGGAATCAGGCAAACATCACTAGCTTATAAAAAGGGAACTGTTTCTTGAAAAGGCAGACACCCTTCTAGGCAATTATCCTGCAGCCCAGGCATCAAGCCTCCCTTCTTTTACGTTCTTATATTCAGTCTCTTGCTAAGGCAGCTCCTTCCTCCATCCTGGTCACAGGTCCTATCACTCTGCACACCCCACCAATTGCCCAAGCCCCTTTATGCTTTACAAGGTCACAGGGTCACAGGGCAATATAGCAATGGGCCATCTCCCATCATCAGCCTGCAACACCACAGTTAACCATGAACTACTGAACGGCCAGTGGTCCGAACAGGTTAACTACCAGGTCCCCCCGGAGGCCAATGGTTATTTTCTACAGCCGATCTGTTTTACTTCTTATCCAACCATCCAGGCCCCAGGCTTCAGCTGCTCCTTCCCTTCCTTTTCGCTTTTCCCTTGGATAACAGCCCATCCTCGCGTTCCCTCCCTTTCACTGCAATGGAATCTCAACCACTCAACTGTCACCCTTATTGGTAGCGCCATGGCGGCGACCTTCTCGGTTTGGAGCGTAGAACTGAGAAAAGGAACTTCGTACCCTTTAGTCACCTCTTCTCCCTACCCCTCAGTTTGTCTCTGTGATCAGGGATTCTTCTTCCTCTGTGGGGAGAACAGACTTCTGCCTCCCGACCAGCTGGGCAGGAACTGGTACTCTCGTCTATCTCTCACCCAGTGCAGATGTGGCCCCAATAATCAGTCCTTACCTGTCCCCATAACCCATCACAGCCGACACAAAAGAGGAGTCCAGATAATCCTCTCCTCATAACCCTGGGCATCACAGCAGGGGTTGGACCTGCCATAAGGGTTGGCCTAACCACTGCTCTATCATATTCTGAAATCCTGTTTCAGGACCTACAAGAAAGCCTAGATGACATTGCCAAAACTTTAGTTCAAATTCAGGATCAGACAGACTCACTAGCGGCTTCACCCTCCAAAATCAAAGAGGACTAGACCTCTTTTTTTAATTATTTCAAGAAAAATGATTTTAAATATAATAATATTACATACAATAAGCATTAATATTTCAAGAAAAAGTATTTTAAATATAATAATATTACTAAAACTGTAATAACATATTATAATATCACAAAAGTTGTAGGAAATATTCAAAATCTGCAAATAACAGGATTACTTCTATTATATTCTAAAATATTTTTCCCTGGCTCTATTTTTGTTCATCAGTTTATGTTGATCATTATATCCCACATATGAGTGAGATAATGTGATATTTATCTTTCTCTGACTGGCTTATTTCACTTAGCATAATGCTCTCCAGTTTCATCCATGCTGTTGCAAATGGTAAAAGTTCCTTCTTTTTTATAGCGGCATAGTATTCCATTGTGTAGATGTACCACTGTTTTTTAATCCACTCATCTGCTGATGGGCACTTAGGCTGTTTCCAAATCTTAGCTATGGTGAATTGTGCTGCTATGAACATAGGGATGCATATATCCTTTCTGATTGGTGTTTCTGATTTCTTGGGATATATTCCTAGAAGTGGGATCACAGGGTCAAATGGGAGTTCCATTTTTAGTTTTTTGAGGAAACTCCATACTGTTCTCCACAGTGGCTGCACCAGTCTGCATTCCCACCAGCAGTGCACGAGGGTTCCTTTTTCTCCGCATCCTCACCAGCACTTGTTGTTTGTTGATTTATTGATGATGGCCATTCTGACAGGTGTGAGATGGTACCGCACTGTCCTTTTGATTTGCATCTCTCAGATGATTAGTGACTGAGCATGTTTTCATGTGTCTCTCGGCCTTCTGTATGTCCTTTTTTGAAAAGTGTCTATTTGGGTCCTTTGCCCATTTTTAAATTGTATTGTTTATCTTCCTTTTGTTAAGTAGTATGAGTTCCCTGTAAATGTTGGAGATTAAACCCGTATCTGAGATAGCATTGGCAAATATGTTCTCCCATGCAGTGGGCTTTCTTGTTGTTTTGTTGATGGTTTCCTTTGCTGTGCAGAAGCTTTTTATTTTGATGCAGTCCCATTTGTTTATTTTCTCCTTGGTTTCCATTGCCCTAGGAGCTGTGTCGGGAAGGATATTGCTATGACATGTATCTGATATTTTACTGCCTGTGGATTCTTCTAAGATTTTCATGGTTTCTGGTCTTACGTTTAAAGGAGGTGGCCTCTTGACGGTGGAGGAAGGGGTCTGTGCTTCTTCCTGGGAGAAGTATGTCTACCTGGCTCTTCCCTCCACAGGACGTTCACATTCCTATTCCTCATCCTCATGTTTGGCCCGTGTGTTCTGCGCCATTTTTCATCGGTCCCTCAGGACCACCGTGAGCCTTCAGCCACCGATCTCTCAGGGAAATCCTGCACCGCGACCCCCGAGCAACCAGGGGGAACCTATGCAGCTTCCCGCCGACTAACTCACAGTCCCCCCTCAGCACGCCCACCCCTCAGCAGGAAGCAACTAGGAAGATATGACCATCGGCCCCATTCTGCCCCAAATGAGCCTGGAATGTTAGTTTTGATCAAATAATTGAATCGATACCCCTCCCCGAGGAGCTGGCCTTTGGGCCACTTCACGATGGACATTCCCTTTTGGGTAGGTCACATTCCACTTGCTAAGACCTGTCTCTCTCTCCGGGACTTTCCCAGAATCCGGACCCACCCAGAGAGCTCCCCGCTGAGAACACATGCTTAGAGTCCTTCAAAACCTCCCCCCACCTCTGGGTGCTGGAGCCATTCTGGGGCTCAGCCCATCTAATTTTTACCGAACACACTTAAAATTGTTCACCCCTTTTGGCTTCATGCATTCCTCCTTCAGTGACCATAACCCTCCACACTCACTCCTCACCCATAATCCAGCAGCAGGAAGCCCTTAGCGGTTCTCAACCTGTGGGTCGCGACCCCTTTGGCGGTTGAACGACCCTTTCACAGGGGTCGCCTAAGACCACCCTGCCTATCAGATATTTACATGACGATTCATAACAGTAGCAACATTACAGTTATGAAGTAGCAACGAAAATAATTTTATGGTTGGGTCACCACATGAGGAACGGTATTTAAAGGGCCAGAAGGTTGAGAACCACTGCGCTAAGGCTTAGCGCTTCTGTGACCACCTGGCGCCCGTGCCTACTTCCCAGGGCCGTGCCCTCAGCTCTGAGACCTCCCTCCCCGACGGTGCCTCTCCCTAAAGGCTCCTGTTCTTTCTCAGCACCGGGCCTGCACCGCCCTCTCCGAGATGCCTTTGCCAGCTCTGCTCTGGCCCCTCCCGGACTCCGTGCACCCTCTGCCTGCTTCCACTCCATACATCTGTCACGACCACTGTTCACGTCTCTATCCCCCGAACCCGCAGTTCCTCAAGGGCAGGAACTATGCTTTGCCATTCACTTAAAGGGCTCCCTGAGCACTAACTGTGTGCGCACTCCCTGCCAGCTGCTGGGATGTGCGGTTCCGTGTCAGGCAGCATGCCTAGTGCAGAAGAATCAAGCACCCCGGTGACCATAGCAATAAAGGCGCCCACACCTCCTTGGCAATAGACCGTGAAGGGAAGGAAAGGGGGATGTCGTGGGGCCTGGCACCAGCAGGTATGGGATAAATTTGACTTCCACCCCAACCAGTGTGGCCTAGTGGATAGAGCGTCGGCCTGCAGACCACAGGGTCCCAGGTTCGATTTCGGTCAAGGGCACGTACCTCAGTTGCAGGTTCCTCACCAAGGGCCCTGATTGGGGCGTGTGCAGAAGGCAACCAATCAATGTGTCTCTCTGTCTCTCCCTCTTTCCTCTACTCTCCCTAAAAATCAATGGGAAAATATCCTCGGGTGAGGATTTACAACAAAAATAAATAAATAAATGCACGCGACGCCCCTGCCCAGCGCGCTGGCTGGGCACTCGCTGCCGCCTGCAGGGCACTGCTGCCGCCGCGGGCGCGTTGGCTCGCACTGGTCTCCGTGCTCCTCATGGGAGCTGAGCTCAGGCCCCAGGGCCTGGCATGCAGGTGTGTGGCCAGGAGGTTGAGTGGGAAACGGACTTGCATCCTTGTGTGTGAGTCGCGATGGCCTTGCCACCCAGGGAGCCCGGACCCCAGGGTAGGGGGGCCCGAGCTCTGGAATGGCTGCCCCCCTCTCCCCTGAGCACCCTCCCCATGGCCGTGGAGCCCAGGGAGCGGTCCTCTCAGGCCGTGTGACCGTGAGCAAGTCCTGCAGCCTCTCCGAGCCTCGCTCTCCTCGCCTGCACGGCGGAGATAACAGCAGTACGTCCGGCACTGCTCCGAGCAGCTTCAGTTCATGCACAGAAAGCGTGAGGGCCCATCTGAGTTATGACTGCTGTCATCTATGTTATTATTACTATTTCTTTGTTGTTGTTGCTGTTAATCCTCACCCGAGGATATTTTTCCAATGAAAGGGAAGGACAGAGAGAAACATCCATGTGAGAGAGAGACATGGATTGGTTGCCTCCTGCACACACCCTGACCAGAGCCCAGGCTGGGAGGAGCCTGCAACTGAGGTACGTGCCCTTGACCGGAGTTGAACCTGGGACCCTTTCAGTCCAAGGGCCAGCGCTCTATCCACTAAGCCACACTGGCCAGGGATTATTATTATTATTATTATTATTACCATTTCTACTGCGGGTTCCCAGGGAATGCCTCACTGTCCTCTGCCGCCCACACTGGCCCAGCCCCCTCCGGCCTGACCTGTGGCTGGAGCCTTCCTTCTGCAGGACGCTGTGGGGAACTGGGCTTAATTAAGCATCTCACCTGGGGTGTGATCAGCGGCTGCTGAGACAGCTGAGGTCTGGGCGGGGCGGGGAGATTACGGAGGGCCAGGGGGAGAGACAGAGCCGGAGGCTCCTGGTGTCAGGGTGGTACTTCCAGGCTCAACCAACCCACTTTGTTCAACAACTGAGGACCCAGGAATAACCCTTCAGCCCCTCCCAGTTCCTGGGTAGGGCTCACCCTCGCTCCCAGAGCTATAGTCCATAGTTACTATCACCCACTCGTTCAAGTCATTCACCCCAAAACTGGGGGAGGGGAGAAAAGTAGGCTTACGGTTGTGGGTACACGAAGCAAAATCAATAAAGCTATTGTAATGGTCGTAGCCTCATGTTTTTTATATGAACACTGTAGACCCACTTTTCTCCCCCACCCCCCTGTGCTTGCCCACCCGCAGCCAGCCTGCTCTGTGCAGTCTCCCTGCTAAGAATGGTTTCTACATTTTAAAAGGGTACATTGTAAGAAAAAAACAATAAAACAAAACTCAAAGACTACTAGGGTGCAGAGACCTATGTGGCTTCGAAGCCTGAAATATTTATTTTCTGATGTTTTACAGAAAGCGTTTGCTGAGCCCGGACAGAAGCCGCCGTCAGCACCTCGCTCTCCTCACCTGGGAAGCACAGGGTCGAGGTAGACACCCCACTCCCTCCGTGTGGGACGAGGGTTCTGCGTCCCAGTGTCCCTGTCTCTGGCTGCAGGTCTGAGAGAGCCACGCTGTGCCTCCCGCCGGCGCCCAGGCAGGGCCGGCTGGTGCTGTGGTTGGTCCGGAGGAGCCGTATGGGCTCGGCAGGCAGTGGAACTCTGAGCCGCAGTTTCCTCCCCTGAAAAGGGGGATAATAATTTAGTGCTTGCTTCCTGGGGGTGCAGTAAGAACCAAAGGAGAGAATTAAACGAGGAGCCTGTAAATTCTCCAGGACCCAAATGCTAGCCACGGTTGTTACTGTTTTTCCTGCACATGTCATGGGGACTCAGCTTTGCCAGTTCTACTTGATACATTTTTTTTTCCAGGCAGGAAGGGAGAAGGAGAGAGAGAAACTTCAATGATGAGAGAGAATCATGGATCGGCTGCCTCCTGCACGCCCCCTACTGGGGATGGAGCCCGCAACCTCAGGCCGGAATGGAACCAGGACCCTCAGTCCGCAGGCCGGGGCTCTATCCACTGAGCCAAACCAGCCAGGGCTACTTGAACCAATGTAACTCATAGATGCGGTTCCTTAGGATAGTTTGGTTCCCGAAGGTCAAGGCAGATTCTCCAGCTGCCATCAGAGAGGCCCGGGTGAGTGCGCTCTGGACGGGGGTCTGTGGCCTGCTCGCTGCCTGCCCCTCAGTCGTGAGGGGGATGGACAGTGAGCAGGAACGGGAACATGACGGGAAGGAGGAGTCCAGGCTGGGGAAGGCCAACTCCCGGAGTCTTGATTCCCACCCACCCCCAGGCCCGCGCTGGAGCCAGACCCACACAGCAGGTTCAGGACTCACCTCTGCTCCCTGGAGGGAGCATTTGGCTTTACCGCTTTCAACCAATGGCTGTTGGTGCCAATTTAACGCCCACAGGAAGCCCCAGTGGGGTGCAGTCCAAGGGCTGTGAGGCCACTCAGACCGGACATTGCCGGTCTTCAGCTCAGCCAGGGAGATGCGCCTTCGGGAAAGGGAGAGGGCACTGTCAGAGCCGGAGGGGAGCTGGCTGATATGGACAGAAATCCCCACCCTGGTCCCCGATGGGTCAGTCCTCATGCAAATGAGGATCCAAACAATCGCAGTGTGATTGCTCCAAAGGGCACTGTCCTGATTGGTTAGAATAGAGCCACTCTGGTTGGAGCTGCACAATTCTGATTGGATGGGGAAAGCCTCAATCCTATTGGTTGAGCTAGGATTCCAGGAAACCTTTATAAGGGCTGGCTCAGGGGCAGGAGCACAGTGCAGGCGGCAGTTCAGTGCCGAGGCTGGCTCAGGGCAGGCTTCTAGCCACCAGGAGCCATTCTCAATAAGTGTGTTTTTCTTCTTCTCGGGGTTCACACTCCCTAGCCCTCCCACCCCCTCCCACCACCACAGTGCTGGCCTCATCTCTTCATGCCCTTGACTGATCTTTGTTTAGCATTTTCTTTTCAGTGACTCTTCCCATGTATATCCAGTTTGCTTTCCACAAGAAACCTATGCTGTCAGGATATGAGTTGCCCCTCATCCTATCTAATAAAAGCTGAATATGCAAATTGTCCCTTCAGGAGTTCGACCCCTTGCTATGACGTGTGCTGACCACCAGGGGGTGGCACAGAATGAAGGAAGGCCCTGGCTGGCAGCTGGCAGCTGGGGAAGGAAGGTCCTGATCGTCCCTGATGGCCAGCCAGGCCTAGGGGCCCTACCTGTGCATGAATTTCGTGCACCGGGCCTCTAGTTTGTAGATAAAGATACTGGACTCAGGGACATAAAGTGACTTGTCCAAAAAGAGTGTCCCACCTGGGTGAGCTCTAGGTTCCTGACTTCCAGCTCTCTCTCTATCACACCAAATGGTCTTTCTTCACCTGCCTCAGTTGTATCAAAGAATCTGTCCTTTCCCTGCCCCTCCCACTCTCGTCCTACCCTTCCCCTTGCCCCAGCCTGAACCTCCTTCTCCTCCCTCCCCTCCTGGGCTGCTGGGACAGGCCTGCTCCCAAGTGGAAATCGGCTGTGATGACAGTGGGGCGCGGGGCCCCTCCTTCCCTGGTCCTGACCCCTGGGTCTGGGGGGCGGGGGGCGCTGGGGAAAGGGCACGGCAGGGGTGCCAAGGAAGAAATGTCAGTTCTGTTACCGTGACATGGAACATTATGCTGCCACGGGGCCTGGTGTCACAACGCATTACATGGCACCAGCTGCTCACCCTCTCCCTCCGCCTGCTGGTGCCGTGATTGGGGCGTTCCTGAGCCCGGGGAAGCAGCCTGGCTCTCCTGGGTGCCCGGCCTTCGGAAGGGCCACTTCCTCGGAGCTCAGGGTTCAGCTGGGGAGAGAGAGCTCTGACCCCAGCAGGTCCGTGGCCTTCCTGGCGGAGGCCCGTTTCCTGGTTTGAGGCCCGTCAGTCTTTCTCGGTGGGTGATGCTCAGCTTGGGGGGCTGCCCAGCAGGGACTGCAAAGGAGGAGGATCTCAGGCCTGGCTCCCCCTGTTGGGCGGCAGGGAGACTAGTAGCCCCCAGCGCTCAGCATGCACCCCTCCTGCCTGCTCATCCTCAGTTGTCTCTGTAGCTCCCCCTTCCCCGGGAGCCATCATCTGGTCGAAGCTGTGGGGTGGGGAGCAGGGTCATCGGAAGGTGCGTGCCTACACTGCAGAGGAGGAAGTGTTTCTTGGGGGAGCACATAGTTCTGTGGGGCACCCAGCCCGAGGAATGAGGGCATAGAACTGAGCCCAGAGCATAGGGCTCTGCTGTGCCGTCTCCCCGCCCCCCCACACACCCAGGCCGACCTCACGCTCACCCCTCCCCCTGCCTGGTGCCTGGCCTGAGCCTTCCGGGCTGCAGCCCCCACCCCTCCTCTCTGCTCACTAGACCCCAATGTCTCCCGTGCCTGCCTGCAGCCTCCCCCGCAGGCTGCCGCCGCCCACACGCCCACTGTGGCTTCCCCGCTCCAGCTCCGGTCTGTCAGTGGCTCCCCTGCTGCCCTCTGCACCCTCTTCTCCGGGTCCCTCTTGTTCAATCTTGGGCCTCGGTGCACGCTGACCCCTGAGAATGAGGCTACTCCCTCCTCGCTTGGAAAGAGCCCTGGTCCTTCCTGTCTCCCCCGCGGGGAAGAGGATGCTGTACGGACACGCTCCCAGGAACAAACTGGAATGACAACTAAAACACAGAAAAACATCCTGAACCACGAAGGGAACACTCTCGGGAGAGAACCTGGCGGCCAGAGAGAGCGGAGGCGCCGAGCCTGGGTGGGGGGTCAGTGCGCGGGAAGCTACTGTGGGAACGGAAGGGTATGGCCAGGCCGCCCTGAGCCCGGGAGAACCGCAAGCAGTGCCCCTTGAGCCCCAGGGAGAACAGAAGCGATCAAGAGGGCATCAGGCCATCGCGCCCCAGGGAGAGACCCGCCGGTCACAGAAAAGGAACCACCGCCAGCAGATGCAGGGCGCGGAGAAAGCCGCGGGCGCAGGCTTATCTGGTCGCCTTCTCCCTACGTTCCAACACTCACCTTTTCCAGAATCCCAAACCCGTTAGCTACATGTTTCTCCTCATCAAAAAGGTCAGCTTGCCCAGCGGCGCAGCCCAGGGGTTGAGCGTGGACCTAGGAACCAGGAGGTCACGGTTCAATTCCCCGTCAGGGCACATGCCTGGGTTGCGGGCTCCATCCCAAGTAGGGGGCGTGCAGGAGGCAGCCAATCCATGATTCTCATCATTGGTGTTTCTCTCGCTCTCCCTCTCCCTCTCCCTTCCTCTCTGAAATCAATAAAAATATTCTAAAAAGTCAGCTTAAGATGAGATGTAAGATGGTCTTTATGGCACACAACCTGCCCTCTTCTCAGATCACCAGCCATCTGAATAAAGTGCCATAAAGATTCAAAAAAGAAAGAAAGAAAGGTGTGGGGCACAGGTGGTGGGTGCGAGGAGGTGGGAGGTCCTTGGATAGGGCAGGGCCCGACTCCGCCCTCACCTGCTGGGCCTCCCTGTCCTCCTGCCCCTGGGGCCACCTTGCATGAGGCTTCGTGGCAGTGAGGCCCAGTGGCGGGCAGAGGCCGGAGGGCAGACGGGCCCACACAGAGGAGGAAGGGCAGAGGCCGGAGGGCAGACGGGCCCACACAGAGGAGGAAGGGCAGAGGCCGGAGGGCAGACGGGCGCACACAGAGGAGGAAGGGCAGAGGGCGGGGGGCAGACGGGCGAACACAGAGGAGGAAGGGCAGAGGGCAGAGGGCAGACGGGCGCACACAGAGGAGGAAGGGCAGAGGGCAGAGGGCAGACGGGCGCACACAGAGGAGGAAGGGCAGAGGCCGGAGGGCAAACGGGCGCACACAGAGGAGGAAGGGCAGAGGGCAGAGGGCAGACGGGTGCACACAGAGGAGGAAGGGCAGAGGCTGGAGGGCAGAGGGCGCACACAGAGGAGGAAGAGCAGAGGGCAGAGGGCAGACGGGCACACACAGAGGAGGAAGGGCAGAGGCCAGAGGGCAGACGGGCGCACACAGAGGAGGAAGGGCAGAGGGCAGACGGGCGCACACAGAGGAGGAAGGGCAGAGGGCAGAGGGCAGACGGGCGAACACAGAGGAGGAAGGGCAGAGGGCAGACGGGCACACACAGAGGAGGAAGGGCAGAGGCCGGGGGGCAGACGGGCGCACACAGAGGAGGAAGGGCAGAGGGCGGAGGGCAGACGGGCGCACACAGAGGAGGAAGGGCAGAGGCCAGAGGGCAGACGGGCGCACACAGAGGAGGAAGGGCAGAGGGCAGAGGGCAGACGGGCGCACACAGAGGAGGAAGGGCAGAGGGCAGAGGGCAGACGGGCGAACACAGAGGAGGAAGGGCAGAGGCCGGAGGGCAAACGAGCGCACACAGAGGAGGAAGGGCAGAGGGCAGAGGGCAGACGGGCACACACAGAGGAGGAAGGGCAGAGGCCGGAGGGCAAACGAGCGCACACAGAGGAGGAAGGGCAGAGGGCGGAGGGCAGACGGGCGCACACAGAGGAGGAAGGGCAGAGGGCAGAGGGCAGACGGGCGCACACAGAGGAGGAAGGGCAGAGGCCGGAGGGCAGACGGGCGCACACAGAGTAGGAAGGGCAGAGGCCGGAGGGCAGACGGGCGCACACAGAGGAGGAAGGGCAGAGGCCGGAGGGCAGACGGGCGCACACAGAGTAGGAAGGGCAGAGGCCGGAGGGCAGACGGGCGCACACAGAGGAGGAAGGGCAGAGGGCAGAGGGCAGACGGGCGCACACTGAGGAGGAAGGGCAGAGGGCAGACGGGCGCACACAGAGGAGGAAGGGCAGAGGGCAGAGGGCAGACGGGCGCACACAGAGGAGGAAGGGCAGAGGCCGGAGGGCAGACGGGCGCACACAGAGGAGGAAGGGCAGAGGGTGGAGGGCAGACGGGCGCACACAGAGGAGGAAGGGCAGAGGGCAGACGGGCGCACACAGAGGAGGAAGGGCAGAGGCCGGAGGGCAGACGGGCACACTCAGAGGAGGACGGGCAGAGGGCAGAGGGCAGACGGGCACACACAGAGGAGGAAGGGCAGAGGGCGGGCGTCTGAACTCAGTGCCAAGGATACCTCCCTGGGGCCATTTGCATCACGCACAGCATGGCTGTCGATTGGCCTGGCAGCTAATAGAGTCATTTGCATGCCATTACCCGATTGGCTGGGAGAAACAGAAGGGCACTTGTCCCCGGGTGGTCTCTGCATCCTCTGTTGGCACAGGGCTGGGCGCTGTCATCGCCTTCATGCGGGAGAAGGCGAGGAGCTGGTTATCTTTATGGCCGGTCTGAGCGGCTGGGTCAGGGGGAGGGTCTCGGTCAGTTCCCAGTGAATGAAGAAGGCAGGCCACCGAGCTGGCATCAGCATGGGGGACAGGCAAAATCCTACCTGGAGGTGCTATTGTGGGGTATTTCCTCTGGCGAAACTTTCATATTCCTTTTCTATTGCTGAGCAACGAAGTACCACAAATGCACCAGCTTGAAACACAGACACTCTGTTATCTCTTGGTTCCTGTAAGTCGGGCGCCCAGCCCCGTGGGCTCTTTGCTCAGGGTCACATACAGTGCCATCTGGCTGTGGGGTGGCCTGTGTTCCTTTTGGGAGCATAGCATCCTCGTCTGAGCTCCCATGATTCCTGGCAGAATTCAGGTCCTTGTGGTTGCAGGACTGAAGTCCCATTCTCTTGTGGGTTTTCACTCCAGGGCCCCTCTTGGCTTCCAGGACCTGCTCCGGGTCTTGCCCTATCAGCTCTCTTTCTTCTTCTTCTTCTTCTTCTTCTTCTTCTTCTTCTTCTTCTTCTTCTTCTTCTTCTTCTTCTTCTTTTTCTTTTTCTTTAATTCTCACCTGAAGATATGTTTTTATTGATTTTAGAGAGGAAGGGAGAATGAGGAAGAGAGAAACATGGATTGGTTGCCTTCTGCATGTTCCTCGACTGGGATCAAACCACAACCTAAGTATGTGCCCCGACAGGAATCAAACCTGCAACCTTTTGGTGCACGGGGACGATGCTCCAACCAGCTGAGCCACCGCCAGGGCCTGCGCACTCACCTCTTTAAAGTCCCGGAAGAATCTCCCTCCCCAGGAAGGGCCGGTCCCGCTTTTATGGGATTTTGCCTAATGAGGTCAGCCCCACCAAGATGGTCTTCCTTTCCGTTAACTCAACAGCAGCTGGCTGGGGACCTGCATTACCTCCCCCTCCTATTCAGGAGTCTTCCCACGCGGAGGGAGAAGTGGGCAGGCTGTGTAGGCAAGGAGGCAAGAATTTAGGGACTGTCTTAGAATTCTGCCCACCACAGTATTTCAGAGAGAGAGAGAGAGAGAGAGAGAGAGAGAGAGAGAGAAGAGAGAGGGGGGGAGGGAGAGAGAGAGGGGAGGGAGAGAGAGGGACATAGAAAGAGACGAAGAGGGAGAGGGAGAGAGGAAGAAGAGGGAGGAAGGGAGAGAGAGAGAAGGCGGTAGAGAAGGGGAGGGAGAGGTTTGATAAGGGGGATTAGGGAGCACAGAACAAGAGTTTAGAAGCCCTCCTGTAACCCCCTTCCGCTCTGCTCTCCCCTTTCCTGCTTATAATGAACATGAAAATCGCTGTTAGTGCGGAATGTTAACGATGAGCAGTGGCTGCTGCGGGGAGGAGCCAAAGAGCATTTGCTGGAAGCCGGGGACCAGCCCAGCCAATGCCGTGGCTGCAGCCACCTGCCAGGACGGGACCTGCACATCGCTTCTCCCTTCTCGAGCCGAGAGTCCAGAGTCGCAGGCGGCGGGAGCCAGCGTGGGCTTCGGGGTCACGTGAGTCCAGGCAGTCATTGCCCAGACGACGACGAAAGGAGGCCTCGAGAGGAGGCAGCGCCGGGTGAGGTCAGGCAGCTAGTCTCACGGTGGCGAGGCTAACCAGGAACTGGGCAAGGCCGACTCACTGGGCACGGAGTCCGAGCGGGTGGGAGGGGCAGGTGGCCCGGGCCATCCCACGCGTGTCCCTCTACCCGTTCCCCATGCCTGGGACTGGTTTGAGGACCTGTAGTGTGTAAGATCTCACATCGCAGTTGCCTTTTTGCATTTTTAAAATTGATTCCAGAGAGGAAGGGAGAGGGAGAGAGAAAATCAGTGATGAGCGAGCCTCCTGCACTGCCCACACTGGGGACCGAGCCCATGGCCCCGACATGTCCCCTGACCTGGATTCGAGCCGTGACCTCCTGGTTCATAGGTTGACGCTCAACCATGCCAGTCGGGCTGCAGCTGCCTCCTTTGTCCTGCTTGGCTGTGGGGAGCAGACATGGTGGGGGTGGGGGTGGGAGCTGTAGCCTGAGCACAGATGGGGTGGCAGCAGGTGGAGGGGGCTCTGCAGCCGGCAGAGTAGCAATGTTCCTGCACACACGCGTGTGCTTGCGTATCCAGCTGAGATTCAATCCTGAGAGCAGGACTCAGCCTCCCGCCCCCTGCGGCCACATCCTGCCTGTGACTGCCCTGCCCCTGCCCCTCAGCACCTCCGTCACCATCACGGCGCTGACTGACAAGGTGCGGTTTCCAGGGAGGTGATGCTGATAGCGCTGTGGTCCTCTGCTCGCCCGGCCTCCCGGCCTCCCGGCCTAGTGCTTCCCCCTCCTCTTTCCAGTCCCCAGTCTCCACCTTCCTCTAGGAAAGAAGGGGACTGTTCACAGCACCAGAGGGGCAAGAGGAAAGCTGGGCCCGCGGAGCCAACACAGAAGACTTGTGGCCGTCCTGGGCGCAGCGGAGGCGTGTTCTTGTCGCGCCCCCTCAAGGGCAGCGCCTCTGTGGGCACGTTTGCCGTCCTTTGGCGCACGTGTTGCATATGTTGGCTCCACTGTGCGTGTGGTCAGCGTGCCAGGCGCAGAGGACAGCCGTGTGGACCCGGAGCCGTCACTGTCCAGGCTGTCGGTGGCCTGAGCCATCACTCACCCCCTGAAGGGTGAGAGGGAGACCAGAGGGAAAGGACCTGCTCAAGGTCACATGGCCTTGGTCTCCTGCTTCCGTTCAAGGTCGTTCTCTTATCCAGTCCCCATTCCCTGCTGCACTTCACTCCCCGCTGGAGTCGGGGGCCGGCCACGGAGAGGCTCCCTCGGAGCTGCAGGTGCAGGGGGGGAAGGGCTCCCGCCCTCAGTGACCGGGGCTTCCGGCTGGGCGGCCTCTCCCGACGCCCGCCTCTGCGAGCTGCCCCAGCTCCTTCCTTCCTTGTTTCCGTAGCGACTGGAGTGGGACGCCACAGCCTCCTGCACAAGGAGCTCACACAGTGGACCGTGTCCCTCGAGCTTTTCATTCTGTCCGTGTGTGTGTGTGGGGGGGGGGGGGGGGCGGCGGGGCTGCAGACGGTGAGGCGTGCAGAACTTTTTCTTTCTTTTTATTATATATATATATTCATACCAATAGGTTACAGAACTTTTTTAAAATAAGCCTTTACTGTTGAAAGTGTTACATATGTCCCCTTTTCCCCATTGACCCCCTCCACCCTGCCCCCGCCCCCACCCCAGGCCCTCACAACCCACTGTCTGTGTCCATGGGTTATGCATATATTAATACAAGGTCTTTGATTGATCACCTCTCACCCACCCAGCCTCCCCCACCTTTCCTCTGAGATTCCGCACTCTGTTCCCTGTTTCCATGTCTCTGGGTCCCCTCTGTTCATCAGTTTATTTTGTTCCTTAGATTCCACATGTGAGTGAGATCATGTGACACTTGTCTTTCTCTGACTGACTTAGTTCACTCGGCAAGGCACACAGACCTTTACGCTGAAGTTTGGATTTGTGTGATGGGCAGTGGGTCCAGCCTCCCCTGTGTGAGAGGGAGGCCTGGGCTCACGGGAGGGGGGTGGGGGTGGGGCAGGTGCTGGACGAGGAGGCCTGGGCTCACACTGGAGGCGGGGGACGAGGAGGCCCGGGCTCACACGGGGGGGGGGGGGGGGGGGTGGGCGGGGGACGAGGAGGCCCGGGCTCACACGGGGGGGGGGGGGGGGGGGGCGGGGGATGAGGAGGCCGGGCTGCTTTTCCTGGCTGTTGGCTCCCTTTGGGCCAGGCGGGGGGTTGGGAGAGCCCCATCGTCCTGCTTCCTGCAGCCCGGCCCTTGGGTGAACTTGGCTGCGGAGAAACTAGGTCATGGGAGACAGGCCTGAGCACCCTCCTGGAGGGCCCACGGGCACTGTGCTTGTTGTTCTGTTTTGTGGGTTTTGGTGTTTTTGTCAGGAGTGTCTGGTTGGGCACTTCTTTTGGGGAGGCCAGGTCGCCCCGTGGGTTCAGCACCACGGACAGGGCCACGCCAGGGTCACTCTAGCGGGAGGGCTCTGCTTGCTTTGGGGCGCCCCCTGCGGGCCTGCGGGCATGGTGCCCGTGCACCCACCTCTGCCCCAAGCTGGTGGGCGGGCTGGGCTGGCATGACTGGCCTTTTGGGAGAGGCCTAGGGCTGGTCAGCCAGCCCCAGGGGCACGAGCTGGGCTGCTCCGTCCAGGAGAATGGAGGGCTTGCTGCCAAGACTGTGGTCGCTGGAGCTGAGCTGGAGGAGGCCAGCGGGCAGCATGGTCACATCCCGCCCGGTGCCGGCCCAGCACTGCGTGCCCGGAGGCCAGGCACAGAGCACATCTGTTCATGCTGTGCCCTGGCAGCTGACAGAGTGACTGGCACGAGGTAGGTGCTATTTAAAAAAAATTGATTTCAGAGAGGAAGAGAGAGATGGAAACATCAATGATGAGAATCACTGATTGGCTGCCTCCTGCCCGCCCCCCACTGGAGATCGAGCCCACAACCCCAGCAGGCGCCCGAACTGTGACCTCCTGGTTCATAGGTCAATGCTCAACCCCTGAGTCAGGCAGCCAGGATGATGATTAATTCTCGATGGAACTTTGAGGAAGGTCACAGGGTGGAGGCGAGGGGGGGGCTTGTGGGGAAACCGAGAGGACCTGGGTGGTCCTCTGTGGGGAGGCGGCTTCCCAGCCCTGTCCATGCTCTGCCCCCCCTTCCCCCCGCCCAGTGCTCCGGGCACCCCCTTCTCTGCACCAGGACGCTCTTTGCTCTTGATGCTTTCTCACCTCTAGTCCATCCCTCCGTGCTTCTCCCAAGGCCGCGCCCCACCGTCACTGACACTTATCTCACTGCCACGAGCCCTCTCTCTGAGCGCAGGCCCCAGTTCTCCCCACGACTCTCCCCACATCGCCCTACATTCTCCTCCCCGTCCCCTCCCCTCCCCCTTACACTGGCAAGGATTTTGCATTTTACATATATTTGTCTTGGGTCCATATTGGGATGTCATCGTTTAAAAAGTTAAACAAATGACAAATATATTTTATGTGATCCAACAGCATTATGTTGGCATGTTTAAAAAATATGAGTGAAATATTTCACATTCTTCTTTTCAAAGCTCCATGGTGTGTTTTGAGCCCGTCTCCTCCCACACCAGGGCATGCCCCGTGCCCAGCGGCCCCGGGGAGGGGGGGGGGGGTGGCAGCACGTTAAGCGGCGTCTGGTGCTGAGCACGGTCCCTGGGTGCACACGGCGCATCCCGTGCGGGCCTTCTCCCTTCTCTCTGGGGTCAGCGAGTTGGAGAGCCCCTGAGAGCCAGAGCCGTGGGCTCCTGCTCCCTCCCTCCGGTCCTTCGCTCTGTGACTGCCGTGGGCGGGTCCTCTGTGTCCCTCACCTGCCCCTGTGAAGGGGGCTCATCCAGCTTCCTGGCAGGAGCACCAGAGGCGCCAGCTGCTGTCGCAGGTTCCCCACAAATAGAAGGTGCTGTTTCCGTGCTTAGGAGGTTGCCGCCTATACGGCCCCACATTCCGCTTCGCATCACCTTTCCCTCCTCTCACCCCCGCCACCAGCTGTCCTAGATAGAGAGGCTCTCGTTTTTAAAAATATATTTGTATTGATTTCAGAGAGGAAGGGAGGGAGAGGGAGAGAGAAACGTCAATGATGAGAGAGAAACATGGATCGGCTGCCTCCTGCAGGCCCCCCACTGGGGATCGAGCCTGCAACCCGGGCCTGTGCCTGATGGGAATTGAACCCAGGACCCTTCAGTCCACAGGCCGATACGCCATCCACTGAGCAACACTGGCCGGGCGAGAAGCTCTCATTTTAATGGGACTGTCTGCCCACTGCTGGCATCGGCGCCTCACCTGGCCCTGAGCCCTCCTTCCCTAGAGGTGGCCACTGCCAGTGCGCTCCTGCAGCCGGGACGAGGCCAGGACGGGAGTTCTGCGTGAGGCGGAGCGGAGCAGGAGGCCTCAGGGAGTCAGCCCCCAGTCGAGGCTCCATGGCGCCATCCGGCACCTGCAGTGGAAGCAGACAATGGCGGCTCTGAAGAGTCGTATACGGCCCCGCTGCAGGTGAGACAGACACGCAGAGCTCTCTGGACGAGTGAGGAGCCTGGCCCGGCCCGCGTGGCCCAGCGGTTGAGGTCATGGTTCAATTCCCGGGCAGGACACGTGCCCGGGTTGTGGGCTCAGTCCCCAGTGTGGGGCGTGCAGGAGGCGGCTGATCGATGATTCTCTCATCACTGATGTTTCTCTCTCTCCCTCTCCCTTCCTCTCTGAAATCGATAAAAATAGGTTTAAAGAAGCACCCGCCTCACAGAGTCCTCATGAGGATGTAAGGAGCTGAGAGTGGTGCTGGGACCCGAGGGCACTGCGGATATGGCGCTGTATGAGCTTCTGTCAAGTTAAATACATGACACGGCCCCGCCCCCCCCCGCCCCCCCCCCCCCCGCGCGCACACACACCGATTGTCCTCTGAGGGGCCTTGGTTGTCAGCGTGGCCTTCGAGATGGAGGCCCAGGACTGAACAGTTTCCGGAGAGCTGGGTCTGACTGACCTCTGCCTGTTGCTCTAGGAGTGTAGCCCGGCCCACGGCACAGACATCAGAGATTGTAGTGGCCTCATCATCTTCTTACCTTTTTCAAAGATGTATTTTTATTGATTTCAGAGAGAAAGGGAGAGGGAGAGGGAGAGGGAGATAGAAACATCAATGATTGGCTGCCTCCTGCACACCCCACACTGGGGATCAAGCCTGCAACCCGGGCCTGTGTCCTGACCGGGAATTGAACTGTGACCTCCTGGTTCATGGGTGGGTGCTCAACCCCCCAACCAGGCCGGCCGGGATCACCTTCCTATCACATCTCAAGCAGGTCTTTAGTTGAGTCCTGGGTCTGTTTTCCACAGGCTGCTGAGAAGCAGACAACGGCGGCTCTGAAGAGTCGTATACGTATGTGGCTGCTCCCCACCCTGTGCTCGCGCAGCCGAACTCCGTGAACAGAGCCGCCCTACCCCCCACCTGCTCCTGTGGGGTGGCCTCTGGCCCCGGCCTGGCCAGGTCTTTGCAGGACCCGGGTGCTCGTGTTGGCCGTGTGGACGGCATCTCTCCCCTTGGGAACTCCTGGCCCCACAGTGTGCGCTGGCCTCTGGCGGGGAGGGGACAGGAAGGGTGGGTGCCGAGAGCATGGGCCTGGCTCACGCCCTCCCTGTGCCTTGTGGTCCGAGTCTTTCCGGCCTTTGCCAGAAGCCTTCTCCAGAGGCTGTGTGTCAGCCATGCCTCACCCAGGAGTGTCTGGCCTGGTGTCTTGTGAGCGCACCTGGCTGGCTTGGGGGTGAGGAGCTCGGTCAGCCTGGGAGCCTCTTTATCCGACCGTCCACTTTGAATGAGAGCCTTGCTGGATATAGTCATCTTGGTCTCAGATCCTTGCTCTCCGTTCCCTTCTGGCCTGTAGTTTCTGATGAGGAAGCAGCTGACAGCCTAGGGGAGCTCCTGTGGACGTGACAGCTTGCCTTCCTCTTGCTGCCGTCAGGATCCTGTCTAATTTCTGGCATCTGATGATGCTGTGCCTGGGCGTGGGCCTGGTCTCCAGAGCTTTAGAGCAAACGCTTTGCCCCGTCTTCCCTCCTTCTTCCCAGCTGCTGGCCTGCCCCTGGGCTTGGGCTCCCTCTTCACTTCCCGGGTGGTCTCTGTCTCCGACATTAGAGAGGGAACCCGCCCCCAAGGGAGCAGGCAGGCCCCTCGCACTCCCTCCCACTGTCTGCACTCCTGAGTGCTTTCTCAGTGTCTCCTCTCTACGAGGCGGCCATCAGCCCAGGGAGGACTCCCACACAGCACCCTCGTTGGTGCTGGCACAGGGAGGGGACACAGGGGAAGGCAGAGGAGCCTGAGAAATACACAGAGAGGAATGCAGGCCTCACAGGCAGAGCCCCAGACCCTCAGACGGACAGATGGCGCAAGAGATGGGTCGGGGGTGGACGGAGTGGTCAGGGACGGAGCCCCGGTTCCTTCCTTCCCAGGCCCCGCGGCGGCTGGGAGGGCCGGTCTCCCTGGTCTGTCCCTGGCTGTGCAGTGAGGGGTCTGAGGGTGGGAGGGGCAGGCCCCATGGGCACTGCCAACAAGATCGCACAGGAACCACGCTTGCTCTGCAGCTCCTCTGAGATCCTCTCCTGCTGTCTTTCCCCCACAGACCTTCCAAGATGCCTTCTCTCTGGAGCCTCATAGCCCAGGGCCCAGGGCAGGGACGACCCCTCAACCACAGAGGCCCTGAGACTGGCGCCTGAGCAGGGCTCCTGGAGGGTCCGGTGTGGACTCAGGTCTGTGGGGACTGAGATTTCACATCCAAACCAGGAACACGTTTCCTTCTGGGTCCCAGTACGAGCCGTGAGGTGGTGGCTGAGTCACCCGACTTCTCTGAGCCTCAGTTTCCCCATCTGTCAAGCAGAGCCTTTCCTCCAGGAGCAGGCAGAGATGAGACCAGGAGTGTGCGTGCATGTGTGCGTGTGTGCGTGTGTGCGTGTGTGCGTGTGTGCGTATGTGTGTGCATGTGTGCGTGTGTGTGCGCGTGTGCATGTGTGCATGTGTGTGCGTGTGTGCATCTGTGTGCGTGTGTGCATGTGTGTGCGTGTGTGCGCGTGTGTGCATGTGTGTGTGCGCGTGTGTGCGTGTGTGTGCGTGTGTGTGCGTGTGTGCGTGTGTGCGTGCTGTAGAAAGCGGCTGGCATCACCCCCCCTCACACCACTCTTGGTTGCCTGGCTCTGCCAGGATGCTTCCTGGCCTCAGAGCACAGGCGCCCCTGCCTCCCGGGGGCGTGGTGGAAGACACCATCTTTCTGCTCTCCTTCATGCACTTTCCTTCTCTCTGCCCTCCGCTGGGTCCCCACCAGCCCCTCTAGGGGTCCCGCAGTCAAAAGCTTCAGGGGCTCTGAGCCTCAGCTAAGAGCCTCCCAGACTCAGGGAGGGCGGTGGCCAGGCCCCGCGGCCAGCAGGCCCCTGGAGAGGGAGGCAGCGGCTCTCCCTTCTGCTCTTGAGAGGGGGCTTGCTGGTCTTCCAGCCTGAGCAGCAGCGAGAAAGCCGACCCCACCCCCAGCTCAGCCCAGCCTCCTGCAGAGTTAGGGGTGCGACCCGACCTTCAGGGGGGCCTGAGGCACTCACACTGCGGGTTCTCACTCTGCCTTCCGAGGGTTGAGGGTCAAGGGTCCAGGAGACTAGATGCAGCAACACCCACACCCGGTGGCCACCACATAGGTCTGCCATGTGCCCACCTGGGGGCACTTAGGCTCCACCCTGGGTGTGGGCCCTGCCCTCCGGGTGAGAGGACAGGGTGCCTGCAGGGCAGCCAGAGGCAGGCGGGGACCCACATGTCCTCCTCTCACTGGGCAGCAGGTGAGCTCAGCCTGGCCTGTGGGGAGGGGCAGGGCACTCCCCCCGCATGGCAGGGCCTTGACCAGCTCTGACCACCTGCAGGGAAACAGCTACGGAGATATTGGTCCACACATCTGCATCTCGTTGAGGAGGCTGGCGGCCAGGGAGGGAGGCGGGATGTTAGGAGTGACCGCAGAGCGCCCCTCAGAGGAGGGGCCCGTAGGCCATGGCCTGTCCCGGGCCGCAGAGCGTCCAGAGCAGAGCTGCGTGCAGCGCCCGGCTCTGAGGCAGGTGTAGCCCTGTGCTTCCCAGGACCCAACAGGCGCCCTGCCCCTGCCCTACCCCTGCCAGGCTCGCCCCCACCACACCCCCTGCCATGCCCCTGCCACGCCCACCCCCACCCCTGCCACGCCTGCCACACCCCACCACACCCCTGTTATGCCCCACCCCGCCCTGCCCCTGCCCCGCCTCACCTAGCCCCTGCTATACCCACCCCACCACGCCCCCTGCCACCCACCACCCTGTCACACCCCCTGCTATGCCCGCCCCTCCCCTACAGGCCCCCTGCCTGCCCCGCCCTGCAGCCCTTCTGGGAGGCTGAGGGGCTGGTGGTGAATGGGGTTCTGGGACCCTGATGGGAGGGGCGCTTGCAGGAGCAGGATGGGGGAGGACGCAGAGGCGGCCCTGGCCCTGCCTGGGATGCTCATGCTCGGCCGCGGGTCTCAGAGCACCTGGGAGGTCTGTTCTGTTCCAGCCGCGCCGTTTACAGACCAAGACGTGAGGCCGGAGAAGGGAGGCCTAAAGCTGTCACAGGGGGACAGTGGCCCGTAAGCCAGCTGCCGGGTCTCAGCGTGGCACGCCGGCACCCCCAGGCTGCCCACTGCCACCCAGCCTGGAGGGACATGGTGGGGGCGGGGGGCACCTCGTGCAGGGCTCTGCCTCCTGCCAGCAGCGAGCCTGGACAGCAGGGCAGCAGGCAGCCTTTCTATCCCGCTCCACGGTGCTCCCCATCCTCAGCCCCAGGCAGCGCGGCCTGTGCTCCTTCTGCCTTTCGCCCCAGGCCGAGTTGGGTCCCAGGCCGAGTTGGGCCCCAGGCCGAGTTGGGCCCCAGACCCCAGGCTGAGTTGGGTCCCAGGTCCCAAGCCCCAGGCCGAGCTGGGCCCTGTAGGGAGAAAGCAGGGTGGGTGCTCCTGGCTCGCGTATGGGCTGGGGCAGAGACAGCATGTTCAATTGGGGCGTGAATCCTGGATGCCCAGGGCATCCTGGGTGTGGGACAGCCGCTCTGGAGGCTGCTCCCTGCCGGCCCCCTGCCCCTGCCAGATCCCCTCTGCCCCTCGGTGGCCAGTGGTTCCAGATGCCACCGCTGCTGCCCTGGGGGGTGCCCCTCGCCTGCCACACCAATTGATTGCAGTGCAAGCTGCTGCACCCAGGCTGCCTGAGCCCGCCCAGGGCGGCCTTGCTCCTGAGGGCTGTGCTAAAAACACCCCGTGGTTTGGGGTGAGAGCAGGGGCATGTCTCCCCTTTGCCCAGCGCCCTGGTGTGTGTGTGGGGTGGGGGGGCTCTTTGCTCCCTGTCTGGGGGGTGAGGGGGCAGTGCTGAGGACAGGGGCAGAGCAGCCTAGCACTCCCAGGCCTTGTGCAAGCATCTACACAAAAGCAGAATGCTCTCCAGAGACTCGGGGAGCAGCTGGCCTCGGGGGCTTTCCGAATGTTTTGTTTGTGGGTTTTGTGCCATTGGCCACAGTCTCGTGGTGTTTTGTGATGCTGGGTGTGTGGCTTGCGGGGTCTGTGCTGGGAAGGAAGGCTGCAACTTTCCCAGGCTTCCGCCTGCATCCTTCCCTCCTCAGTGGCCAAGTCCTGGGCACCCTCCCTCCTGCACAATCTCTCCCATCTGCCACTCCTACTCCCTTCCATGCCCGCTCTCCCTGCATGGCTCAGGCTCTAGCCTGCCTGTCCCAGTGCTCTCCCAGCTTCTAGGAGTCCTCCCACCCCCCAATCCCCTGACACTGGTCTGTGTCACTCATCACTGTCAGGATATGTTCCTAAGCTCATCTCTCCTAAGGCATCTTCCACTCTGAAACTCACCTCCTCAGCCCAGCAGGTAAGACCTTCCATGATCCAACCTCAACAGCATCCTCAATACAGGTCATGCCTGGCTAGTCGCTGTTCCTGGTACAAGTCCCAGGGTCATCTTGCCTCGGTTTCCCTAAGGTGGTCTGTCAGTGGGAGGCTGATGTTAAACCATTTTGGGTGAATTGTAGATGAACATAATTACAACGTGTATGGGTCCCTTAGCCTAGAAATGAGCTGTGGCACAAAACAGTGAAGCCCGTCCCAGGAGCCTGGTTCCTGGGTTGGAACGTGATCAGTACCTCTGGTACCTTTGCCCTCACACCCAGTGCGTGACCTCACTGGGCAGTTTGGAACCAGGATGTCCTTCCTGAGGGCTGCAGCCTCACTCCCAGACCCTTGTCTGAGGGGCTGCACCCAGGACCCTCCCCGGCTGGAGTAGTGATGCATTCACAGAGAGGGAGGGGCCCAGGCTTCCCGAAAGGGGTGCCCTGGGCTGGCATAGGGGCAGCTGCCCACCTGGCCCAGGCAAGCTGTTTAAAAAACCATTGAGCAATATTAAACTGTAAAAACCCTACTTCCCACCTCCTCCTGCCCCAGAGACTTGATGCCAAAGCTGCTGCCGCCACCTTCCTGGGTGACAGAGGGGAAACTGAGGCCTGAGAGGGAGGAGGCTGCCTGAGTCCATGACAGAACGAGAACTGCAACCTCGGATATTCCGGTGCCCCCACCGCCAGCCCGCCACCACCTGCCATCCCTCCTCAGAACAGCCTTCTCTCCCAGGTGAGCGCCTGCCCTGCCTCAAGGCCTGACCGGCTTTTCCCTGAGCTACTAAGGCCCTTCTGGGCGCCATTTAATGAGTGCTCCACCTCCCACACAGCCACGGGATCCCACCTCCCACACGGCCACGGAATCCCACCTCCCACACGGCCACGGGGATCCCACCTCCCACACGGCCACAGGATCCCACCTCCCACACGGCCATGGAATCCCACCTCCCACACGGCCACAGGGATCCCACCTCCCGCACGGCCACGGGGATCCCACCTCCCGCACGGCCACGGGAATCCCATCTCCCACACGGCCACGGGATCCCACCTCCCACACGGCCACGGGATCCCACCTCCCACACGGCCACGGGGATCCCATCTCCCACACGGCCACGGGGATCCCATCTCCCACACGGCCACGGGATCCCACCTCCCACACGGCCACGGGGATCCCATCTCCCACACGGCCACGGGGATCCCACCTCCCACACGGCCACGGGGATCCCATCTCCCACACGGCCACGGGGATCCCATCTCCCACACGGCCACGGGATCCCACCTCCCACACGGCCACGGGGATCCCACCTCCCACACGGCCACAGGATCCCACCTCCCACACGGCCATGGAATCCCACCTCCCACACGGCCACAGGGATCCCACCTCCCGCACGGCCACGGGGATCCCACCTCCCACACGGCCATGGAATCCCACCTCCCACACGGCCACGGGGATCCCACCTTCCACATGGCCACGGGGATCCCACCTCCCACAGGGCCACGGGGATCCCACCTCCCACACGGCCACGGAATCCCACCTCCCACACGGCCACGGGGATCCCACCTCCCACACGGCCACGGGGTCCCACCTCCCACACGGCCACGGGGATCCCACCTCCCACACGGCCACGGGATCCCACCTCCCACACGGCCACGGGGATCCCACCTCCCACACGGCCACGGGGTCCCACCTCCCACACGGCCACGGGTATCCCATCTCCCACACGGCCACGGGGATCCCACCTCCCACACGGCCACAGAATCCCACCTCCCACATGGCCACGGAATCCCACCTCCCACACGGCCACGGGGATCCCACCTCCCACACGGCCACGGGGTCCCACCTCCCACACGGCCACGGAATCCCACCTCCCACACGGCCACGGGGATGCCACCTCCCACACGGCCACGGGGATCCCACCTCCCACACGGCCACGGGTATCCCATCTCCCACACGGCCACGGGGATCCCACCTCCCACACGGCCACAGAATCCCACCTCCCACACGGCCATGGGGGTCCCACCTCCCACACGGCCACGGGGGTCCCACCTCCCACACGGCCACGGAATCCCACCTCCCACACGACCATGGGGACTGCATGCTCTCTGAGGATGGGGGTTGCACTGGTTTCAAGTGTGAACCCAGCTCAGGGCCTGGCCCATAGGAAGGGCTCGGTGAATGTTTGTTGAATAACTCACAATCCACTCTGCTGCACTTGCACTGAAAGATGGCTGTTGTTCGTGTTGTAGGAATTCCCACGGCTTCAAAGCCAAATGGTGCCGTCTCAGGGCAGGAGGCCCATGAAGGACTGAAGCAGATTCTCGTGTTCTCCATCCCAGCGGCCATCAGCGCCAGGGCCACGGCCAACGCCGGGGCCAAGGCCAGCCTACGGCGGCCACCTGCTCTGTGACCGTTACCTTTCCTGCTCACCTGGCCCAGGGGACTGAGAGGGAAGTCATCTGCCCTGGGGCAAACGCATTCCTGCGGCTGCTGCACCTGCCACAGGGAGGGTGAGGAGGAAGGGAGACAGCAGACGAAGGAGAACATCGGTCAATGTGAATGTCGTGTTTGTCTCTCTGGATTCCCGTGTGCAGGGACGTGGCACTATTACTGATGTGTCGCAGGGACCACGGTCCCTTGTCTCCACCTCTGTCAGGTCCTAGGCAGGATCTCTGACTGCCTGACAGAAACCACCAGGCTTGCTTCAGGAGCAGGAAATTTATCATAAACATGAAGACCGTCTCATGGGCTTCAGCCAGAATGCCCAGGTCTTGGGAGAGTTGAGAGCCACCCAGAGCCCAGAAGACCACCCTTCCTGCTAATTTGATGCCATCTGGTCGCATCTGGGCTGCTCTGTGCTCCGTCTTCCTGCCTTTTCCTTCTGACCGACTTTCTTCGCTTGCGTCCTAACATAGTGGCTCCTAACTTAGTGGCTCCAGTCCCCCCTAAGCTGCTCTGTCGGCCTGAGCCCCAGCCCCAGCCCCAGCCCCAGCGTCTCCTGCTGGGTCAGGTGTCCCTGTTT
Source organism: Myotis yumanensis (assembly GCF_028538775.1). NCBI lineage: Eukaryota > Metazoa > Chordata > Mammalia > Chiroptera > Vespertilionidae > Myotis > Myotis yumanensis. The sequence continues at coordinate 83,911,317 of NW_027223761.1, forward strand.
TATCTAATTGCGTGAGCCCAGCAGGCAGGGAGGGGAGGTGCCGCTGGTGCTGCCTTCTCAGGGCCCTGAGGGAGCAGGTCTGCCAGCCGGGGAGCGGGGCCGGACAGCCAGCCTTCACCGTGGTGACCTGAGGTGCCCCTGGGCCAGCCAAGATGCATGGCAGGTAGTTTCCTGTCGATAGCCATGGGTATTGCCAAGAGGGTACCAGCCATGGTCCTGTGACCCACACAGGCCAGGGATGGAGCCCTCAGTGGCAGGCAGGGCAGCCCGTGGCCAGGAGTGGGCGGCACCCAGGCGACGATGGTCATTGGTGCCAATTCATTGCTAACAAGAGCCTGCAGTGTGAGGTGCAGTGTGGGGTGCAGTGAAGAAGAAAACTGACTCAGTGAAAACAGCCCAGTCATGGCACAGCACAGCCCTGGAACAGCTCAAGGGCTACAGCTCAGGCATAGGCAGTGGCAGTGAGGCCACTGCCGGGAGGAAGACCAGGCCTCCATCTTGGGTGGAAGGGACATGGGCTCCCAGGGCGGAGCTGACTTTTACATAGAGAGAAGTCCCTGTCCCTGGTCCATGATTGGTCTGTCCTTAAGCAAATGAGGACTCCAAATTCTCAAAGTTTGATTGGTCCAAAGGCACTGTCCTGCTTGGCTAGAATAGAGCTGGTCTGATTGGCCAGAGCTGTGCAGCTCTGATTGGATGAGGAAAGCCTCAGTCCTATTGGTCGAAATAGGATTCTGGGCACTGCTTTCTAAGGACGGGCCAGGAGGGTGGGAGCCCAGTGCGCAGGCGGGTCAGTGCAGCTTCTCTGTGAAGTGCCGTTTGGGGGAGAGGCCCGTGTAGAAATGGGGCGTAGGCTCTGCTTTGTAAAATGTGGGTCCAGTCAGCCACCAGGAGCGCTTCTTCCTGTGTGTGTTTAAAGTTGTTTTGTACTGATATTAGAGAGGAAGGGAGGAGGGAGAACATTGACGTGAGAGTGAACCGTCGCTTGGCGGCCTCCTGCACGCCCTGCCAGGGCTGGAGCCTGCAGCCTAGGCACGCGGCTGGCCTGACCGGGAATGGAACTGGAAACCTTTCAGTGCACGGACAGCGCCCCAGCCACGCAGCCACACCGGCCAGGGCGGGTCTTTTTTTTCTTTCCTCCTCAGTGTTCACAGGTCCGAGGTGCTGGGGCGCCCAGCCTCATCCTGGATCTTTGAGCTTGAGCCAGTGAGTCCATGGCCCCTGACCGGGCCATGCAGCCCCTCTGCCTGTTGAAAAGGAAGGTGCCTTTGCTTTGCGTGATCTTTCTGGGAGAGAAACCACTCTTTCCAGATGTTCTCTCCCAGCCTCTGAGCTACACACAGCCTCTGGGGTGCGGTGGGGCAGCCACTGCTGGGGGCTGGGGACCAGGGGTCGGGGCGGGCAGGCAGCGTGCCTTTTCTCTGAACGTGAGAAATCTCTCTCGCTATTTATTGCTCACAGGCCCAGGCAAGTGCTTTTCCCTGGATCCGGGAGCACCTACTTGCCACCCCTGAGCACGGGGCTGGCGCATTGGTCTCCACACAACAGGCAGGTCAAGAGGCTGCTGACTTGCACTTTCCTCTCCCCAGCGTGTCTCTGACCGTGAGTCATCCTCTCTCCTCTCCTGCCTTCGCTGCCCCTCCCTTCCTCTCTCACTGGTCCTCCATGGAGCTGGCCTCTGTGAGTTGGGCTCCAGTTCCTCAGCAGGATCTGCAAGCCCCACCCGCGGCCTGTGGAGCTCAGGCTCCTTCAGTTACTCTCCTGAAATTAGAGTCGTCCTCGGAGCCAGGCATGGGCTAGGCACACAGGTGCGGGGGAGGCACACAGGTGCCGGGGAGGCACACAGGTGCGGGGGAGGCACTCAGGTGCGGGGGAGGCACACAGGTGCGGGGGAGGCACTCAGGTGCGGGGGAGGCACACAGGTGCGGGGGAGGCACACAGGAGCGGGGGAGGCACACAGGTGCCGGGGAGGCACACAGGTGCGGGGGAGGCACTCAGGTGCGGGGGAGGCACTCAGGTGCGGGGGAGGCACACAGGTGCGGGGGAGGCACTCAGGTGCGGGGGAGGCACTCAGGTGCGGGGGAGGCACTCAGGTGCGGGGGAGGCACTCAGGTGCGGGGGAGGCACTCAGGTGCGGGGGAGGCACACAGGTGCGGGGGAGGCACTCAGGTGCGGGGGAGGCACACAGGTGCGGGGGAGGCACACAGGTGCGGGGGAGGCACACAGGTGCGGGGGAGGCACTCAGGTGCGGGGAAGGCACACAGGTGCGGGGGAGGCACACAGGTGCGGGGGAGGCACACAGGTGCGGGGGAGGCACACAGGAGCGGGGGAGGCACACAGGTGCGGGGGTGGCACACAGGTGCGGGGAGGCACACAGGGGATGATTCCTGCCCTCATAGCGGAGGAGGGGAATATTAAACACAAAAATATAGGACATACACGTAATCATATTTAACACTGTGTTGTGTGTTATAAAGAGAATGTATAGAAAGTTTGGAGAAGGCATGAGAAATGCCACATATAGATTGGGGTACGGGGTGGTTGGAAAGCCCCTGAGGAATAAATATTAAGATGAGACCTGAAGCTCAGTGGTGTGGCTCAGTGGGTTGAGCATCATCCCATGCCAGTTGGATTCCCAGTCAGGGCTGATGCCCAGGTTGCGGGCTGATCCCCAGTAGGGGGCGTGCAGGAGGCAGCTGATTGATATTCCTCTTCCTGGCTCTGAAAAAAAAAGTTAAAAAAAAAAAAAAAGGATGAGAGCTGTAGAACAGGAAAGTGGGGAGAGAGCCCGCCGGCGGCAGGTCCTGTCGTCAGCGGTGGGCGCTCTGAGGACAGCCACCGAGCGGCTGGCATGAAGTGAGGAGGGGGGAGAGAAGCTGAGGGCTGGGAGGAGAGGAGGAGCCAGGGCCTGGGGGAGGGTCAGGCTAAAGAAGTTCAAAATTCATCCTAATGACCAGTTGTGCAGTTTCTTATGCATTAAATGTAATATGTACTTATTTTATCCAGCAATTCTATTCAATTGCCATATTTACCCCAAAGGAATAAAAATGCGCATATCTAAAACAATGTGTATGAAATACTCATAGCGGCTTTATTGATAACAGCCCCGAACTGGGAACAACCCGAACACCCACGCACCGGGGCGGGTGCGCAGCTGCAGGCACAGCCGCGAGGGGCATGACCACCGGCAGCCACAGGCGCTAGCCCGCGGCCCAGCCATTGGTCTGATTTACGCAGGACTCGCCAGGGATGGGGGTGAATTCTGAAAATACTATTTTGAGTGAAGAAGCCAGACACTGAAGAGTGTGTACTGTGTGGGCTTGTAGGAAATTCTAGAAAAGGCTAAACTAAGCGCTAGAAACCAGATTGCTCAGTGGGAGGTGGGCGGGAGGGCGGGGAGCACAGCCGGGAGGAGACTTGGTGCCCAGCCGGGACTCCCAGCTCCCTCCCCACGAGGACGGAGGGTCCGGCCTTAGCGGGCGTGGCCCTGGGCGGAGCCTGGCCCCAGCGGAGAGGAGAGGTTGCCCGGCGCCCCGTGTGGGGCCGCCCCAGCCCCTTCTTCCTCGTGGGTAAACCTGCCGCCGGGATGCGCCGCCTCCGGAGGCTCACGGGGAGGGGTTCGCGTGGCCCCCACCCGGTGCTGGTGCTGCGGGCGAAGACTCGGCTCGGCTGGCTCTCAGGCTCCCGACTCCAGGCTCCAAGATTAGCAGGAGGCGCCGCAGGGGAGGGCGGTTCATTTCTCTGTTCAGGAGCCTGCTGCATCCCCTCCCGTCCTGGGGTCCCCACAGCCGCCTCAGCCCACCCTCCTTCTGGGGCCTGTCCTGGACCTGCGACGCGGGGCGGACTCAGCCGGCTGCAGTGGGCACCCAGGGCCTCCATCCTGGGCCCTGCCGCCGGCCTGGCGCACAGCCCGCCCTGCAGCCTTAGATGGTCCCAGCAGCCGGGGTCATTGGCTCAATTAATCAGCCCAATTAGCACCTTCTGGTGGGGCCATGGCCAGAGCCCACCCAGCCTGTCAGCTGGGCTCAGCCCGGGTGCCAGCGCTGCTGGGCACGAGAGCAGGAGCTGAGGGGATGCCAGGACTGGCTCAGGTGCTGCACTTGCTGGGAGAGGAAGCTCTGCTCCAACAGCAGGGCCCTGGGCCTCAGTCCTGGGGGCACCCCCGCTCCCCCTTCTCTGACACTCTCACCCACCTGCACGCTGAGTCCCAGGCCCTGTGTACCTGCTGTGGGTCCCTCCTGCTCGTCGAGGAGCGGGGGCGGGCTTTCCCCTTCCCACTGGTACCTCCAGATGGATTGACGGAATCTTTTTACAGTCTTTCATTTTTAAATATATATTTATTGCTTTCAGAGAGGAAGGGAGAGGGAGAGAGAGAAAGAAACCTCAATGATGAGAGAGTCATGGATCGGCTCCCTCATGCACACCCCACACTGGGGATCAAGCCCGCCGGGCCTGTGCCCTGACCAGAATGGAACCGTGACCTCCTGGTCCATAGGTCGACGCTCAGCCCCTGAACCATGTGGCCAGGCCAGTCTTGACCTTGCTGGGGCCACCACACACTCCTCTGTGAAGGTGTTGTTTCTGCCTTTATCTGACAGATGAGGAAGAGGGCTCTGAGCGGGAAAGGCCACATAGGGCACATGCGCATATGGACAGGAGTGGCTGTGGGCGGGGCTCTGCCTGCTGCCTCAGGTGTTTGATAATCCCAGCACCTCACACAGACACCCGTCTCATAGGACCCATTGGGAACCATGCCAGGTCCCTGGACAGCCAAGGCCGGTGGGAGCACAGAGGCCTTATTATCAACACACCAGGATGGCCACAGGCCGCGCTGGGCATGTGCTGAAAGGGATGTCCAAGGACTCTGAGCCTGGGAACCCTCATCAGGCCAAGATACCATGAGCAGGTGCAAGGACACACGGCACACTGTGCCCTTCAGTAGCCAGTGTGATTGATGTCACTGTTGGCACCAAGCCTTCGGTGTCTAAATGGTGTAAAAGTAGGTTACTGACCAGCTAGTCGGCTGGAGTGAGAAGTCAGCTGGAGAGAGCAGCTGGGATGGAGGGAGAAGAAGTCTACTGGACAGAGCAGCTGGGATGGAGGGAGAAGTCTGCTGGAGAGAGCAGCTGGGATGGAGGGAGAAGTCTGCTGGACAGAGCAGGTGGGATGGAGGGAGAAGTCTACTGGACAGAGCAGCTGGGATGGAGGGAGAAGTCTGCTGGAGAGAGCAGCTGGGGTGGAGGGAGAAGTGCTGGACAGAGCAGCTGGGATGGAGGGAGAAGTCTGCTGGACAGAGCAGCTGGGATGGAGGGAGAAGTCTGCTGGAGAATGGACAGAGCAGCTGGGATGGAGGGAGAAGTCTGCTGGACAGAGCAGGTGGGATGGAGGGAGAAGTCTGCTGGACAGAGCAGCTGGGATGGAGGGTGAAGTCTGCTGGACAGAGCAGCTGGGATGGAGGGAGAAGTCTGCTGGACAGAGCAGGTGGGATGGAGAGATAGAGAAGCTGCTGAGCTGGAGCTCAGGTGTGGCTACGACGTTAGGCGGTGAGTCTAGAAGGCAGCATGCGGCTGCTCAGCTGAAGCTGTGGGTGCAGGGACGGATGCTGCTTCATGGGGAAGACCTATGCTCACCAGCCGGTGTCCGCTGCCTGCCTGCATGGACTTGGCTGTGGGGACTGTTCTTTCTGACGGCTGTGTGGCCACTGGCTCCCGCAATTATGACTCATCCTTATACACCGGCAGCCTCTCGTGGCTTCTCCATCTCCTTCATCTCCCAGGACCCCCCTGCCAAGCTCTGCCCAGAGTCAGAGCATTTCAGAGCATCTCAGAGCACTAGCCTCGTGCACAGCCCCTGCTGCGTGCTCACACAGCCCCCTGCATCCCCCAGGGTGGGACTCCCTTGCCCACTGGCTGAGACCTAGCCTGGGATCCGAGCTTCCAGACCGCTCCCCACCCCAGGCCCTTGTGCACCTGGACTTCACCCTCCCTCTCCCCACACCCCTGCTCTCAGGAGGCAGGTGCAAGCAGGGCTGGGATTGTGCCATCAGGACAGGGCTCCTTCAGCAACATGGGATTCAGGGGCACATGCCAACCAGCTCAGGAGCTGTGGTGGCCAGTGTCAGGAGACGGTGGTGAGCAGAGCTTAATCCTGGCCCTTTGGGCCCTTTAGGAGCTGTGTGGAGAGTGAGGCCACAGATGGGGTGCAGCCACACGGGCAGTGGCAGGGGCTCTGGGCATCTTCCTGGGAGAGGCCCTGTGGTGGGCAGGGGGAGAAGGGTGGGAGGGAAGCACAGGGGACGATGCTTGGCTGTTGGCTGTTTCAGACCCCGAGCAGTATGGAGGGTTTTCGACAGGATGGTGGGTGGGTTTGAGCAGGTGTGCCGTAGGACCAGTCTACGTCCTGGTGACCAGAACCTGTGATGGGGCCTCATCTGGAGAAAGAATGAAGTTGAAGGATCTCAAGGGAAATCACCCTGGATTATCTGGGAAGGAGGGCCCCAGATTCAATGGCAAGTGTCCTTACAAGGGACATACCAAGGAGAACCTGGGGAAGGAGGCAGAGGTTGGGGTCCCTCACTCTGAGCCAGGGAGAGCAGTGATGAGGGAAATAAGACATTTTTGGGGGGCGGGGCCTAGCAGCCTGACTAATCAGTATCCCTAATGCACATTCTTGTTAGCCTATAGTCTAGTCACTGCCCCTTCCTTAATTATCTGGTCTTGCAAGAGCTATTTACCTAAACACTCCCATTTTTCAGAGGCCATAAACCATGAACCACACACAACCCCCGGAGGGGTTCTCAGCGCTGGCGCCAGGCCAGGCCTTTAGATGTGGTCTCACAGCCCCCATCCCAACACACAGGGCTTTTTGCAAAGCCCGTGAAAGGTCCAGAAATCTGATCCATATTTGGGAGACAAGGAAACCAAAGGGTATAAAGGGAGAGCTTGCTCCATATTTGGGGCTCAGGATTCAGAAACAGGTTCCCTGAGTCACGGTGCTAGTACGTCTGGAAATAACGGGTTTTTCCTGTGTCTCCAAGTACTCCTGTGTGTGTTTTCTGGTCGCCTGGTAAGTTCTGTAACAGCAGGACCCCCATAAACAGGAGGAGCTCAGGGAGGCTGTCCGCTGGAGCCTGGGGGGCGGGGTCCTGCTGACGCCTGACTTTGGGTTTCTGGTCTCTCGGGGTCTGTGAGAGAACGCATTTCCGTCGTAAGCACCTGGTTTGTGGCAATACATTATGGCTAGGAAGTGAATACAATCATCTTTTTAAAGAAATAAAAAGAGTTCTGATTTTAAAAAAACACACCGAGCTGTGGGAGCAGGACTTTTAAGGGGCCTTGCTTAGGGTTGTTAGAAATAAGACAAGCCCCCGAGTCAGGGGTCCTGGTGGAACACAAGTCATACTTGGAGCCAGGCAGCAGGAGGACATCTTTGCTTCTACGCAGAAGGGTGCACACATGGTCTGGGAGCGCCCACACCGAGCAGGCGGTCTGTTTGGCTTTATAACGTGTGACCTGTCCCTTGCTCCTGATTGGCGCTCAGGCGCACAGTCTTTCCCGATTGGCTAATTCAAAGGGAGGGGCTGGCCTTTGCTGTTTCAAGATGGTGGCCCCAGGGGAGCTGCAAGCCATGGGGCCAACATGGTGGCTGCCTACACCAGTGATGGCGAACCTATTGAGCTCAGCGTGTCAGCATTTTGAAAAACCCTAACTTAACTCTGGTGCCGTGTCACATATAGAAATTTTTTGATATTTGCAACCATAGTAAAACAAAGACTTATATTTTTGATATTTATTTTATATATTTAAATGCCATTTAACAAAGAAAAATCAACCAAAAAAATGAGTTCGCTTGTTACCTCTGATACGTGTGTCATAGGTTTGCCATCACTGGCCTATACTGTTCTTTGACAGAAGAGATGACTTGCTCATTCTCACAGGATGCTGAGTGTGAAGTGTGGACGGAAGGGGCCACACGCTACCTGACAGCCCAGGGGAGGCCTGCATGGCGGGCTTGCAAACTCAAAGACCTAAAGTCACCACAAAGGATGGTCTGGAATTACACTTGAACTGAAGGCAGTGATGGTGGGTAGTCACCTCCTAGGCCAGTATCTTCACTGACCAGGTCAACCTTTACCTTCACTGAGCCTGTCTGTCTTTTTGCATCTATGATAACATACTCTTGAAGTGTCTGGGTAACTTGTAACTTCCCTTTTTATGGACCCCCTTGGGGCACAACCTAATGTGCTGGGCGCCAGGACAGAGATCACATATTCCTTCATTGTTATCATGTTCATTGATCCTGCACCCACCTAAGTATGTGTCCATCATTTTACTTTTTATCCAATCCCAGACCCCCCCCCCCCCCGTTTTCCTTTCTCCCACCTCCCTAGTCCATCATCAATGGATTTCATGTCACCTACCTCTGTCCCTCCTTTGATTGCAATGTATACATATGTAACCCGCCTTCTCCGGAGCATTATCTCAATATGTTGAGGTTCTGCTTCCCAGCATTGTTAATAGCTTGGCTCAAATAAACTCACAAAATTCTTTACAGGATTGAATGTTTTTATGTTAACAGAAGCAAGCATATTTCTGTTATGGGTTCACTCAGCGAGATAGACCACCGACTCAGAATTTAAATTTAAGAGCCTTTATTAAGCTGGCCAGCTGACTACAGTTACAGCACCCTGCCAAAGCAGAGGCCGAACTGCAGCGCTGACTACAAGAGTTACATTTTATTATTAAATTTTGTGGAGGCCCAGAGAAAAATGTGTCTTTCAAATTCTGGGCCCCCAATATGGAGGAAACTCTCTTTATTTATACTTTTTCCAGTCCTTTGTCTCCCAAATTTGGAATGAGACTTCTGGGCCTTCTGAGAAAGAAGGCCTGCATGCTGGGAAGGGGCCATGAGACCATATCTCAAGGCCTGGCCTGATGTCAGTACCTTCCTATCTATGTGTTTTAGGAACAGACAGCACAGCATGACCCATCTGGCCAAAGCACCAGATATGCAGCCCAGCACAATTTTCCCCCACCCCGCTGCCCCCAGGACCACCAGAGGTCAGACAGGTCTAGAACCCATAGTGAGGAGGCTGCAGGAATGCCCACCAGGAAATGAGTCCTGGCTGTGCAATGCTCCCAATCACCCTGGGCCACATTCAGCTGAAAGGAGACCCTTTTCAGAGGCAACTTCTGGGTACAAGGTGCAGAGAATAAGAGCCCCCTGCGCACAGAGGAGAGAAGGGAGCAGCTGCAAGCAGGGATGCATCCCCACCTGTTGGGCAGGTGAGCCAGGACCCAGCTTGCTCCTCACACACCTTTGCCATTGCATCAGCTCAGACAAAGACATGTGTGGGTTGTCATTGCCGGAAGCCGGTCCATCCTTGCTGCTTGACACAGTTGCTGCAAGGAAGAAACATCTGCACAGCAAATGTTTCAAGGGACCTGGTGTATATGGCATACTGTTCTTAATATGTTTGCTCCCCTTCTTAGCGCTATGTGTTTTAAACAAGACCACCTCCCTGAGAAAGGTTGTTTCCCCAGGTGAGGATTTTTTCCCCTGGAGTTAGGGGTTAACAGGACTAAGGAAGATAATAAATCAGTGAAACCCCCTAGTGTTACAGAAATACCATGTACTATTTATGAAGAACTTGGACTAAGACTATTGGCAATAAATTTGGGACTTGTTGGGCCCACATCCCCAGGGGTCTGCCCACCAGGGAAAGCACCAAAGCCTATACCCCTGGAGACTCACCGACACAGGGCAGTCCCAGGGAAGGCAAGCAGCGAGGCTGGGAGGACATAACCTTTACTGGGTAGAATAATCTCCTTCAGTCACTTCCTTGTAGCTTATCAGTAGAGCAGTGACCTTGGAATAGCCCTTATAATGGAACACAGAGATTAACCTAGACAGGATTAAACTCAACAGAACTAGATTAACAAATGCCCTAACCTTTGGAATAGAATGGATAGGATTAAAATCAACTGGTATAAATATAGATGTAACAGGACAATAACGACTGAACCTGGCTAGAACCTCACTATGCTGATCAACTGAAAGCTGTCTCCGTGTCATTCCTTCTTCGCCAACTCCGTCCATACCTTTGTGGAACCCCTAGACCTGCTGGGGCTGGACTCCAACATGTCATGACAATGAAATTGAAACTGGGGTGGACAACAGCCACTCAGCCAGCAGAGGAACCTCAGTGCTGACCTGTCATTTTCATCACAGCGGCCTGGGCCTCACATGGACATCAGGTGGCTAAATGTGGAGCTGTTAACATAAAAAAACATATTCCAACCTGTAAAGAATCTTTGTGAGTTTATTTGAGCCAAACTGTGAACGGTTGCCAGGAAGCAGAACCTCAAGGGATTGGGATCATGTTCCTGAGAATGGCGGGTTACATCTGTATTTATACGTTGCAGTCAAAGGAGGGGATGTAGGTGGATTATGTTATGCCCAGATTTCAGGATCCCCAAAAGACCACCAGGGAGCCAGCCGAGTCTGATGCAAAAGCAGAGTCTTTATTTGAGCTAGCTCAGCTCACCGACACAGCGGCAAGCGGCAGAGAGAGAGCAAGCTTTGTGGGTAGAGGGGTTTTATAGGGAGGTTGGAGTAAGGGGAGGAGAGAGAACTGTGGGCCCTGCCGATTGGCCAGGCACAAGTTGGAGTCTTGTTACACAGGATGTGGTCGTATCTATGGCGCGCACTTCCCTTGATTATCATTGGTTAGTTTAAAGAAATCCTAGGTGTGGCTAGCAGAGGCTTGGGCTTCCAGGAAGAGGATCCTTGCTGAGCACATGGCTGCTGCCCAAAAATGGAGGATTCGGGGCAAGATGGAGGGCATAGCCCTTGCCCTTTCAGGTTACATGAAATCCATTGGTGATAGATTTGGGAGGCGGGAGAAAGCAAAGTGGGAAACTTCTGGGATTGGATAAAGAGTAAAATGATAGACACATGCTTCTTTTACTCCGGTGAGTGCAGGTTAGTTAACAGTCAGTAATTAACATGATAACAAAGACTATGAGGGAATCTGTACTCTGTCCCTGGCCCCATTAGTTGTGCCCTGAGGGGTCCAGAAAGGGGGAAGTTATAAGTTTCCCTGACACTCCACAGCAGTGTTATCTTAGATGCAAAAAGACAATAGGCTCAGTAAAGAGCAAAGTTGATCTTTGTCAGGGAAGATACAGGCCTAGGACATGACTACCCACTATAAACTGCTTTTTAAAAAATATATTTTTATGGATTTCAGAGAGGAAGAGAGAGGGAGGAGAGATAGAACATCAATGATGAGAGAGAATCATCTATTGGCTGCCTCCTGTACGCCCCCTACTGGTGATCGAGCCTGCAACCCGGGCATGTGCCCAGGACCTCCTGGATCACAGGTCAGTCAGGTTGGCATGTGGCCCTTCTTCGTCCATGGCCACAGAGCTGGAACCCAGCGTGGTCTTTGCCTCTTGAGCTAAGATAGGGGATTGAGTGGCAGCGGTGAAAGGTCCCGGGCCTGTAGAGGGACAGCAGAGCACAGAAATGTAGTGCAAGGGCCTCAACCAACCAGAGCTCGCCAGCAGAAAAGGTTACAATCTGGTACCCAATCCTAAATCAAATTCCTCAGAAATCATTGCTGGCAGGGGTGGGGGTTGGGGTGGGGGTGGGGAGGGGGACACACACTTTTAAGCTCAGCAGGGCTTCCTGGCATTCACCAAAGGGGTCAGAGCAAAACTGATCATTTGACTTAGTTAGCACTTGAAAATCCTTTTGCATTTCCAGGGCAAATGCAAATGTGACAGGGGCAGAAACGGAATGACTGTGAGGAAGATGAGTCCTGCTCTGGGACCGGGATGGCTGTTCTGATTGCAGAGGCGCATGCTCACCTGGATGGGAGTTGCAGTGGGACCCGGGGGCTCACCTGGGAATGCGGCCCATCCCCCCCACCAGGGAGCTGCCTGTGATCATGAAAGACTAGCAACCTCATTGCAGAGACCAGAGCCCCCAGCCCGGAAAGGCCCCCAGCCTTTGCTTACCCGCAGGCCTTTGCTTACCCACAGGCCTTTGCTTACCCGCAGGCCTTTGACCCTTTTGCCTACTTCCCCTGTACTCTTTGTCCTTCTACCCAATATAAGCACCTGGTGCGATGGGGAGGAGGCAGAGCAGCTTTCTGTGGGTGACCTGCTGCTCCCCCACGCTGCCGGCAGGATTGGAACACACGCTCATGTGATTCACCTGCCTCTGCTTAACTGGCTCAGGTAGTGACAGGCAACGCACAGCCCCTGTGGCATCCCACCCACCCTCCACCTCTGCTGGCCTCAGGCCCAGAGCCCAGACCCCAACCACACCCGCAGAGCTGAGCACCAGAAAGAGAGTAGCAGATGCCCCAAGCCACACTGCAGCTTTAAAAAATGTGTGCTGTTATTTATATTTAATAGCAGCTTTCAAAAAATGTTGCAAATCCTAGGGCTCCGCAAACATGTAAATGATAATTGATTGTTATCCTCCAGAAACTTAGAATTCAAAAGTTTAATCATCCTTATTAGCCTACTTTGGCGACTTCAGTCTATAACTTGGCCTTGGAGTTGATGATGTATGTGATAGATCCTCCCTTCCCCCAACTGGTGGGCGGAGTATGACGTAGCCTGCAGCCCGGAAATACCTGCGTGACTAACCAGGTACCTTATATGGCCTATACATTGGACCACCAATCAGCACCTGCCAAATACCCTAAGCCCTTGTCCTATATAGACAATGCAGTAAGCCACCAATCAGTGTGCGCCCAGTACACTAAGCCCCCACCCCTTCCCATTCCGCCCCTCAAAAGGCGTGCCCACCCCTGCACGTGCTGCTGATCTCCCCTTGCGAGACAGCCCGGCAGGTCTCTTTCCCCTAATAAAGCCTGTAATCCTGGTTTTTAGCTCCCGACTGGTCTCTCAGTATGGCGTCCAACAGAAGCCAAAAATTAACTTTGATTTAACGCCACAATTCCAACCCCAATATAATTCATCATGCAGATATATTTGTCAAAAATAAGTCCGTGAGCACACGATATACAAATGATGGATTATAGGATTGTACACCTGAAACTTGTATAATTTTATTAACCAATGTCACCCCAATAAAGTCAATAAATACATTTTTAAAATGTATTTGTATCGGTAAATTACACACACATTTCCCCAGAAGGGTTAGTGATATGCAAAGGGCTGTGGGTTCTGGTTCCTGCCACAGGTTGTTAATCTCTCCATGATGATCTGCATCCACACGTGCAGCTCCCACCAGCTGAGCATGCACCTTCTGTAATCCGAACAAGACAACCCCGGTCTCCGAGCAGCAGTCACACTCCTGACTTTCCTAGCCGGTCCCCACATGCCAGCTGCCCCTGTCGGGACTGGTCCGTTCCCTCATTCTCACCCAGTGGCATTTACCTCACCTCGGTAGGCGGGGGCCATTGGAAACATGGAACCGGACAACCCAGGGGTCCGGGCCGCCTGTCACTACCTGAGCCAATTCGGCAGAGATGGTGAATCCTATGAGCGTGTGTTCCAATCCTGCTGGCAGCGTGGGAGAGCAGCAGGTCACCCACAGACACCTGCTCCCGCAACCCCCCCTCCCCCCCATAAGCCAGCTGCTGTATTGAGTAGAAGGACAGAGATTACAGGGGGAGGCAAAGGGTGTGCCAGATGGGCAGTTTACAGGCAATGTGGGCTAGATATGCAAAGGCCTGCGGGTAAGCAAAGGCCTGTGGGTATGCAAAGGCCTGCGGGTAAGCAAAGGATGCGGGTAAGCAAAGGCCTGTGGGTAAGCAAAGGCCTGCGGGTAAGCAAAGGCCTGTGGGTAAGCAAAGGCCTGTGGGTAAGCAAAGGCTGGGGGCCTTTCCGGGCTGGGGGCTCTGGTCTCTGCAATGAGGTTGCTAGTCTTTCATGACCACAGGCAGCTCCCTGGTGGGGGGATGGGCCGCATTCCCAGGTGAGCCCCCGGGTCCCACTGCAACTCCCATCCAGGTGAGCATGCGCCTCTGCAATCAGAACAGCCATCCCGGTCCCAGAGAGGACTCATCTTCCTCACAGTCACCGTGGCCCCACGTTCCGTTTCTGCCCCTGTCAACCGGATCCCAGGGAAGTTAGGCCACTTGTCAGGTTCCTGGCTTGTAAAAGGTAGTTGGACCCTGGAACCCTGTTCTGGCTCCACGTGCCAGCCGTGGGACAGGTGCCCGCTCAGCACTCTGTCTCCAGAAAAAGAAACCAGAGTCCTGGGCCTTCCTCGGGGGCTTGGGCAGGCGGAGACAAGGCTCCCAGAACCTGGAGAGAGCCTCGGGACTTGCCCGACGTGGCATTGCTGTGCCTGCGGAGGACGCTCCGCAAAGGCAGGTTCCCACGGAGCAGGCAGAAGCGATAGAAGGAGCCCCAGATGATGGGGCATCATCATGCAGGGCTTCTCCTGACCCCACTTCCCACGGTTTGCCTCAGAGCCCGGCCAGCGGGGCTCAGTGGCTGAGCGTCGACCTCTGAACCAGGAGGTCACATGCCCGGGTTGCAGGCTCTATCACCTGGGTGTGGCGTGCAGGAGGCAGCGGATCAGTGATTCTCTCTCATCATTGATGTTTCTGTCTCTCTCCTCCCTTCCTCTCTGAAATCAATAAAAATATATTTTTAAAAATTTGCCTCTGAGATGTGCCACGTCTTCTGCCGAGAAGGAAATGTGTTTCCGTGGGCAGCACCAGCAGCCAGGCTGGCCTTGCTGGGCAGGTTCTTCCTCAAAATTCTCTGTCTGGACATAAAGCGCCCAGCACTCAGCACCTCTGCCTCCTCCGGGGAGCACCCACACGCCAGGCAGAGCCAGCGCCCCCTCCAGGCCAGGTGCCTGGTGCTCCTCACAGTGGTCAGCTGAGCTGTGTGCCCACAGCCAGGGCCCTGCCCGGTGGCTGGCAGGCAAGTGACCAACTCAGACGGTGCCATTTGGCTCTTTGGCTTCTGCTCTGGGAAAAAAAGTAATTGGCTGAGAAGAGGTAAAAGCTGTTGGCAAAGTGTAAAGTCTGGGCTCTTGGTCCCAACTCAGCAAAGATAATCCTGACTTGGCTTGGCTTCTGCATGTGCGCGTGCGTGCGTGTATGTGTGCGTGTGTGTGCGCGTGCATGTGTGCATGTGTGTGTGCGTGCGTGTGTGTGCGTGTGTTTTCACTGCTCCGTCACATGATTTTAACTGTCATAAAACGAAGATGAAAACAAGCCAAAGTTTCATTGTGAAAGAGAAAGCACCTGGGGCCTCGGGCCAATCACGACCAGTCTTGGATGAGGTCACCTGCCAGACAATAAATGGCTTCGCCCAATTAGAGCAGCCAGTCGGTTCGGTCACCATCTGGCCCACCCATGGGAAAGGCACTTGTTAGAGACTGTGTGGACTTGGCTGCATTGATGCCTCGCCAGCTAAAGGCTGTGATGCTGTGCAGAACCTCTTCCGGGCCTCACTTCACTAAAAAAAAAAAAGGTGTTTTCCCCGCTTCCATTTCTGGGCATGTATTAATAATAACAATGATGCACCCTGTGCACAGGGGCCTCTGTCTGAGCCATGGACTCAGCTGTGCCCTTCATGTACTTTCTCCAAGTCACCCTCTACACTTGCTCACAAGTACGCAGGTGTCTCCCCAACTGGACTGCAGCCTCCGTGACAGGAGAGCCAGCCCGTCCTGCCTGCCCCTGGGCCCCGCGTCCACAGCAGCCGAACAGGAGCCCAGAGCAGGCGCTCAGTAAATGCCACTGGGTGAGAATGAGGGAGCGGACCAGTCCCGACAGGGGCAGCTGGCATGTGGGGACCGGCTAGGAAAGTCAGGAGTGTGACTGCTGCTCGGAGACCGGGGTTGTCTTGTTCGGATTACAGAAGGTGCATGCTCAGCTGGTGGGAGCTGCACGTGGGGATGCAGATCATCATGGAGAGATTAACAACCTTGTGGCAGGAACCAGAACCCACAGCCCTTTGCATATCACTAACCCTTCTGGGGAAATGTGTGTGTAATTTACCGATACAAACGGCCCATTTGGCACACCCTTTCCCTCCTTCCCCTGTAATCTCCGTCTTTCTACCCATACAGCAGCGGCTTATGGGATGGGGCAGATGTCTGTGGGTGACCTGCTGCTCTCCCACGCCGCCGGCAGGACTGGAACACACGCTCACAGGATTCACCGCCTCTGCTGAATTGGCTCAGGTAGTGACAGGCGGCAGGACCCTGGCTGTCCGGCTACACTGTGTCCGTCTGCTCCGTGAGGGTGGGGACAGGTAGAGGGCCTGTGGTGATTAATCGTCCGTGTCGTGTAGACCTGAATGGCCACAGGTTCCCGGCGAGTCGGGAGGGAGCTGCTGGTGAGTGAACTGGAACCAGGCACTGGGGAAGCAGGTGGCCTCCTAGTGTGCGCGGGCCCATCCACACACCGAGGAGCAAAAGAGCATTCAAGGCCGAAGAAGAGCAAACCTCACTGCCGGCCGGGCAGGTGGGGGCGGCGAGTCTCCTGCCTCTGACTGGGACTGAAGCGCAGGCCTCCCGGCTGCACGGCAGCCCCGGGCGGGTTAGCCTCCAGAAGCGCCGGAGCCAGTTCCTTAGAGTCGCCCTCTTTCTACGACTATGTGTCTGCTTATACCCACTGGCTCTGTGTCCCTGGAGAAGCCTGACTAGCCCAGGGCCCCCGACAGGCTCCGGCTGGGGAGGACGGTGGCAGCCAGGCTGAGCGGAGGCGGCGGCCTCCCGACCCGGCTCCAGCAGACGCCCTGTCTTCTGCTCCTCGCAGGCGGCCTCCTCAGAGGTCCCTTTTCTCTCACAAAGCGTTTCTTTTCTCTCTCTCTCTCTTTCTTTCTTTCTTTCTTTCTTCTTTCTTTCTTCTTTCTTTCTTTCTTTCTTCTTTCTTTCTTTCTTTCTTTCTTTCTTTCTTTCTTTCTTTCTTTCTTTCTTTCTTTCTTCCTTCCTTCCTTCCTTCCTTCCTTCCTTCCTTCCTTCCTTCCTTCCTTCCTTTCTTTCTTTCTTTCTTTCTTTCTTTCTTTCTTTCTTCTTTCTTTCTATATTTTTATTGATTTCAGAGAGGAAGGGAGAGGGAGAGAGAAACATCAATGATCAGAGGGAATCATGGAACCCCACTGCCTCCTGCACGCCCCTCACTGGGGATGGAGCCCACAACCCAGGCATGTGCCCTGACTGGGAATCGACAGCTGACCTCCTGGTTCCTGGGTTGACACTCAGCCCCTGAGCCACGCTGCCGGGCAGAAAGCTTTGCTTCAGTCTCTATGGACACATGCGGCAGAGGCGCCGTTCTGACAATACAGGTAGAGCAGTGAATAGAAGGTCCTGGCCTCCTGACTTGCCATTGCCATGGCGAGTGTCATAAGGACATTAGTGTATTGAAGGTGAGGATTACTCTGGAAAGTAAGAAATGGATCCGGGTTAGGAAGGTGAAGTGCACCAGGGTGGGCACAGTGAGCGCTGAAAGGGACACTAGCAGTGCCTCAGTGGGAGGGCGAGCAGGAGGTGAAGGAGGCCCCGGAGGGAGCGCTAGATGCTGGAGGAAGAGATGCCAGACAGAGCAGCCAGCGCACTGACCCTTGGGGAGAGCTGCCTGGTGAGCGGTGGCTGCAGAGGGGCAGGTGCTGGCACGGGAGCGGGAAGGAGGCGGCAGCAGGAGGCCGGATGGGATCACAGAGGGCGAGACATGAAAAGCAAGCCAGGCAGGACGTCCCAGCAGAGGAGGGCGCCATCTGAGGCAGGTTTAAAAAGGATTTCTTTGGCCCTGGCTGGCTTGGCTCAGTGGGTAGAGCATCGGCCTGCGGACCCAAGGGTCCCAGATTCGGTTCTGGTCAAGGGCATGTACCTTGGTTGCAGGCTTCTCCTCTGGTTGGGGTGTGAGCAGGAGGCAACCAATCGCGGTGTTTCTCTCACATCGGTGTTTCTCTCTGTCTTTCCCTCTCTCTAAAAATCAGTGAAAATATCCTCGAGTGAGGATTAACAAAAAAGTAAATAAGTAGATACATGAATAAAGAGGACTTCATTGGCTCTTTATTGAGAAGAGATTGCAGAGGGGCCAGGGACAGGAGCCCGGCGAGCTGGTCGGATGCCAGGTGGAGTGAGCAGCAGGGGAAGAGGTCCCACAGAGTGTGCTTCTTCTCTCTGCCCAGGGACGTGCCCTGAGGACACCCCCTCCCCTGGGACGCCCTGAAACAGTGCTGGGTCATGACTGGGGACAGTCTACGTGGAGGGCTGAGGAGGAGGGGGAAGGCCAATACCTTTCCCTGTCCAGAGCTGCCATTAAAGGTGATGACATCATATGCACCCTAGAGCTAGGGTGGGGGCAGATGGTAGGGAGGAGTGTCTCCCCCATAAGTTCAGGAAGGGATGTGCTGGTAAAGGCTTAACAACTGGGGAAATGTGTGTGTAATTTACCGATATAAAGGCTATTTTGCATGTATTTTGTAAATAATAATAAAATACACAATATCCTTTATTATAAACTAGAAGTCCCATACACAAATTCCTGCACCAGTGGGGTCCTTCAGCTTGGACTGTGGGGATTGGGTGAAACTGGCTCTCCAATATGCCCCCAGGGGTCCCAGATTGCAAGAGGATGGTTCTCAGGTAACGGCACCCCAGAATCAGGCTCCCTCCTCTCTGGTTCTGGGTGTATCACCAAGAACTGCAGCTGCCAAGTCACTGCAGCTCGGCAGCTTCTGTGTTGACCATTTGCCCCCTGGTGGTCAGTGCATGTCATAGCTACTGGCCAGTCGGCTGGTTGCTTAGGCTTTTATATATATAGACTAGAGGCCCGGTGCATGAAAATTCATGCACTTGGGGGGGGGGGGGTGTCCCTCAGCCTGGCCTGTGCCCTCTCACAGTCCAGGAGCCCTCAGGGGATGTCCAACTGATAGCTTAAGCCTGCTCTGGCCTCCCTCTGTGGGAAGTGACTGGGCGGGCAATCAGGGGATGGCGCCGGCCCCCATCGCCCACTGCTGGTTGCCACCGTCCCTCCCCACCCCTTTGCTGTTTCCTCCCTCTGCCTGCTGGCATGCGCCTTGGCTGGCCTGGTGCCACCTGCTCACTGGCTCTGCCCTCCACCTACTGGTCATTCTGCCATTCTGTCCATTTGCATATTATGCTTTTATTATATAGGATTCTGTGTAGCTATTTGGTTCTGACAGAATGACTCTGTTGATTTTTAAAATATATTTTTATTGATTTCAGAGAGGAAAGGAGAGGGAGAGAGAGAGAAACATCCATGATGAGAATCATTGATCAGCTGCTTCCTGCATGCCCCCTACTGGGGATCAAACCCGCAACCCAGGCATGAGTTCTGACCTGGAATTGAACTGTTACCTCCTGGTTCATAGGTCAATGCTCAACCACTGAGCCATGCCAGCCGGGCAATTCTGATGGGTTTTGCAGAACTTTTATGACTGTTGGCAACCTATGGTTGCAATTGACAAGTGAGTGTAGTTCCCACATGAATGTTGTTAATACTTGCATCTATATTAATGGGTCAAAAGAATGCAAAACAACAAAGATGTTTGTTGAAACTTTTTTGTCCATCCATGACATGAGCGAGTTCTTTGCTGCATCAGATAATCATTTTCAATGACTGCAAGAGCATTTCCTCCATGTGTTGTGCCATGTACAATGTAATAACTGCACATAGAACACACCTATAGGTTTAATCTGCATCATTAAGATGTTCTCCATCACTATTTTAAGTCTAAATAAATAAAACTATAAATACAGTCCTGACTTCCAGCATTTGCTAGTTTTCATGCTGTGAATCCTCCCACCTACTCACTTGCGGGTGGCATTACTGAGCTGGTTTGGGAAGATGCTTAGCAGTGAGACCCAGGTAGCATGTCCAACATACAGACACCATTGACAGAAATTGCCTCAAGAGCATGGATAATCTTATCTAATAAAGAGGGAATTTGCAAATTGACCATCACACCCTAACAGTCAAGATGGCTGCGCCCACAGTGGAGGCTGAGTTCCCGAAATGAGCCTTAACGAGCAATCAGCAGGGACCTCAGGCCGCACCCCTGCCCCATCCCTGAGCCGGAGGACCTGAGGCCACGCTCCCTGCCATGTGGAGCTTGATGGTGTGAGAATGAGCCAGTCATCTCTTCTGTCAAAGAACAGTGTAGATAGCCGCCATTTAGGCTGTGTCACTTGGCAGCCGCCATGTTGGCCGCATGGCTTGCAGCTCTCCTGGGGCCACCATCTTGAAACAGCAAAGGCCAACCCCTCCCTTTGAATTAGCCAATCAGAAAAGACTGTGCGCCTGAGCACCAATCAGGAGCAAGGGACAGGTCACACGTTATAAAGCCAAACAGACCGCCTGCTCGGTGTGGGTGCTCCCAAACCATGTGTGCACCCTTCTGCGTAGAAGCAAAGATGTCCTCCTGCTACCTGGCTCCAAGTATGACTTGTGTTCCACCAGGACCCCTGACTCGGGGGCTCGTCTTATTTCTAGCAACGGGGGACCTCCGGCCACACCCCCCGCCCAGCAGGGCTTGATGGGGACCTTAGGCCATGCCCCCCGCCTAGTGGGGCTTGTCAGGGGTGGGGTCGGCCGCATCTGGATCTAGCCCAATGGGGGTGGGGCCGGCCAGGTCTGGGTCTAGCCCAATGGGGGTGGGGCCGGCCGGGTCTGGGTCTCGCATGATTTTGAGGCACCCGTGGGTGGGTGGGGACTTGACTCTGGGTCCCACGGTGTGCCCCAGACTCTGACAGGAGGAAGATTTTCATATATATTTTACTAATTTTCTTTCATCTCTGAGACTTCTATTATAGAGAAAGGGCAAATAGCAATATTAAAATATTTCCTCTAATTAATTCCCTTTTAATGTGCACAAATTTCATGCACCAGGTCACTGTAGTAAAATAATTCAGAAGAAATGAGTTTTGGAGAGGAAGCAAGATGGCGGCGATATAGGCAGACGCGTCCCAGGTCTTGTCCCGGAGCAAACGGAGTAAGCAGCTGAAACTAATAACACCCACCCCGAATTGGCAAATTTACTCAGCTGGTGAGACGGCTTGCAGCCTGGAAGGGCAGACCTCCCCTGGAAAGGTTAAAAACCAGGGATCTGGGCAGGAAAGTTTGCCAGACCTGAGCCCAGAGGGTCGGAGGGAGACCGCATGGCAGACAGCCGCGTCTCTTGGGACAGACACAGACCCTGACCAGGGTAAGGAGTTCCGCGGGTTTGCTGGCGCCAGGAGATTTGAGATTTGGATTTTGTGATTGCGGAGAACTGAGACTAAAGGGGGCATCCTGAGGAACTGATCAGACCGTGCAGTGCCCATAAGAGAGGAGCGTTTCCCAGACCATGCAGTGCTGGTAAGAGGAGCGTTTCCCAGACCGGTAAGAGGAGCGTTTCCGCGGCCGGCCGGCGTTTGTCTGTTTCTTTGTTTTCACTGAACCCTGCTCATAGGACAGTTCGGATACAGACACTCACCTGTGCTGAAGAGAGGGTGAAGGTGCAGACGAGGGGAATCTGGGGAGAGGCTGAGGAAAGAGGGGGAGCCGGAGGAGGTGGCAGCGAATTGAGTGCTGAGACCCCCCTGGGCCCAGGACTGGGGCAGCCATTCCTCCAGAGGGTGGAATTCCTCCCCCCAGCCCCCCAGGCAAGGAGCACAGCCACACCCAGATTCCACCCTGTATGAGATAAAGGACTAAAACAAGCTGATTAGTCCCTGGGAGTTACCAGGGTCTGGCCTATAGAGGGATTTTCAGTCCCACCAACAACACAGAGCAGGGTAAGGATTAAAAAAGGATAGAGAAGCTGTATAGCCTCAGAGGCCAACCCAAAAACACTGCCACCCAGAGGTTGAGCCACAAACTGACTCTTAGGGGAATACAAATTAAGGCAGACTGGATCACAAATACGGCCTGCTTTAAAATCAGGACTGTGATTTACAACACGGAGGAACAGTGTAATGCAGGCAACACTCTCCTAAATACCTGGCAGGACCAAGGCGAACCAGGCTGAAGAGTAGAAGAACCGAAAGACCATCACTACTGCAAATTTTTTCTTTTTCTTTTTCTTTTTAATTTTTTCACCTTTTTACTAAGAAACCAATTTTTTTTTCTCTTTTTCTTCTTTTTCCATCACCTGATTTTACCCTTTCAATTACCACATTTTTATTTTTAACCAGTATTATTACTCCTACCATTTTACCATTTTTTAAAGTGCCATTTTATTTTCTCTTTATTTTCTTTTGGGATTAGTGTTCTCCATTCTATTTTCATCGTTCCTTTAGCATTAATTTTCCCTATCTCAATTCCACCTCTTTGCTAAAACCCTCTTCCTTACTTTTCCCCTTTTGGTGTCCTGTTTCTCTTACCCTATTCCTGCTCCAGACCTTCCCAATTCCCTCTTTTTACCCCCTGTCTAATTCCACCCTACTTATATATCCTATTTCCAATCTACTGCTCTAAATCCTTATACACCTATTCTTTATCCTTCTTCACTTTCCAACCATTTTTTTTTCTCTCTTATCTTTCTATTGTTTTCTTGATTGTTGAATATATTGGGCTTTTTTTTTTTTTTTTTTTTTTTTTTTTAAATTTGTTTGTTTGTTTTGTTTTGTGTTTTTTCTTCTTTTTTAGGACTGGTTGTGAGGTTGTTTTTCTTTTTCTTTTTCTTTTTCCTTTTTTTTTCTGCTGGTTTTTCCCTTCCCTCCCCCACCCCACCCCAGCTATTTTTGTGCTTCTGTTTTCCCTTACCCCTCTGGATATTATTGGTGGTTTGTAGTTTGCATTCATCTCCAGGGATCTGTTGCTGGAATTTGTCGAGATTAGTGGCAGTTCTATTGGAGTTTGCTCCTCATACGGGGAGTCTCTTCCCCACTTCTACTTCATTCTCTTTTTTCGCTCTCTTTTTTTCCCCCTCTTTTTTCCCAATTCTATTTTTGCACTCCTTTTTTGTTTTTTTTTTTTTTTTCTTATTTTTCTTTTCTGTTCTCTCTTTTATCTTCTTCTCTTCTTTCTCCCTTATCCCCTAATTCTCTTAATTCGGTTGGTCACCTTTATTTGGAGTTATTAATATTGTGAATATACTTGTGTTCAGTGCCTGGTACGTTGTGCCTTGCTCTGTTGTATTTTGTGCCTTTAAATCAACGCAGCAGATCCAAGCAACAGCAGCCCCCTGATCACCGCAGCCTCCTGATCACCGCAGCCTCCTGATCACCACACCCTCTGTCTGTGGAACAGCAACTGTACGTGAAGCCTCCCCCCACCAGCCAGAAGAGCCAACACAGCTGTGAACAACACCCACCAGAGGAGCTGCTGCCAACTGGAAAGCAGCTGCTACCGCAACCGTCTGAGCAGCAACCACAACCCAAGGAGCCCCTGCCACCCAGGGAGCAGCCACTGAACACCTCAACATCTACATATGTCAGCGAGATCAAACATGGGTAGGCAAAGAAACCCCCAAAGGAAAGAAAAGGAGGACTCGCCAGAAAAGCAGCTAAGTGAGACAGAGATATGCAACATGACGGAAAAAGAATTCAGAATAAGGTTCCTAGAGTACATGCACCACATGTTCAAGAAGCAAGAAGAAACAGATGAAAAACTCAACTACTTATGCAAGAAGCTAGAAGAAACAGATGAAAAAATCAACAACTTAAGTAAGTCCCAAGAAGAAATGAAGAGTGACATAGCTTCAATAAAAAACTCCATTGAAAGTATCAACAGTAGACTGGGAGAAGCGGAGGACCGAATTAGTGAATTAGAAGACAAGGAAGCAAAACACACTCAAACTGTACGGCAAATGGAGAAAAAAATTAAAAGACAGGAGGAGAGCCTAAGGGAGCTTTGGGACAACATGAAACGAAACAACATACGAATAATAGGGGTGCCAGAACAACAGAAAGATGAACATGGATTAGAAAACCTATTCGAAGAAATAATATCAGAAAACTTCCCTGAGGTGGGGAAGAAAAAAGTCACACAAGCCCAGAGAGTCCCAAACAAGGTGAACCCGAAAAGACCCACACCAAGACACATCATAATTACCATGGCAAATGTTCAGGATAAAGAGAGAATCTTACAGGCTGCAAGAGAGAGACGGAAAGTAACATACAAGGGATCTCCCATTAGATTATCAAATGATTTCTCAACAGAAACACATCAGGCCAGAAAAGAATGGACGGAAATCTACAAAGTGATGCAAAGCAAAGGACTGAATCCAAGAATACTCTATCCAGCAAGGCTATCATTCAAAATTGAAGGGGAAATAAGAAGCTTCACAGACAAAAAAGGGCTAAGGGAGTTTATCACCACCAAGCCAGCCATGCAAGAAATGCTAAAGGGACTGGTGTAAAAAGAAGAAATATCAAGCTCAGAAAGAAAACAGCCACACACACACACACAAAAAGAAATGGCTACAAACAAATACCTTTCAATAATAACTTTAAATGTAAATGGACTAAATGCTCCAACCAAAAGACATCGAGTGGCTGAATGGATAAAAAAACATGACCCATACATCTGCTGTCTACAAGAGACCCACCTCATTAGAAGGGACTCACACAGACTGAAAGTGAAGGGATGGAAAAATATCTTTCACGCAAATGGAAAGGAAAAGAAAGCTGGGGTAGCAATACTTATATCTGACAAAGTACATCTCAAAGTGAAGGCCATAACCAGAGATAAGGAAGGCCACTTCATAATACTAAAGGGATCAATACAACAAGAAGATATAACCCTGGTAAACATATATGCACCCAATGCAGGAGCACCCACATACATAAGAAAACTTCTGGAAGATATCAGGGGAGAGATCGACAACAATACAATCATAGTAGGGGACTTTAATACACCACTGACATCACTGGATAAATCTGCTAGACAAAAACTCAGCAAAGAAACAGCAATCCTAAATGACTCACTAGATCAGATGGACTTAATTGACATCTTCAGAACACTTCACCCCACAGCTGCGGAATATACATTCCTCTCAGGTGCTCATGGGACATATTCAAAAATAGACCACATATTGGGTCACAAGCAAAGTCTCCACAAATTCAAGAAGATTGAAATCATAAAAAGCTTCTTCACAGACCACGATGGCATAATGTTAGAAATAAACTACAATAAAAACAACCCAAAATACTCAAACACTTGGAAGCTGAATAGCATGTTATTAAATATTGATTGGGTTACCGATGACATCAAAGAAGAAATTAAAAACATCCTGGACACTAATGACAATGAAAACACAACAATCCAAAACCTCTGGGACACAATGAAAGCAGTCCTGAGAGGGAAGTTTATAGCTCTACAGGCCTATCTCAAAAAACAAGAAAAAATGGTAGTCAATCATCTAACTCTACAACTCAAAGAATTAGAAAGAGAGCAACAAGAAAACCCCAGAGTGAGCAGAAGGAAGGAGATAATAAAGATTAGAGCAGAAATCAATGAAATAGAGACCAAAAAAACAATACAGAAAATCAATGAAACCAAGAGCTGGTTCTTTGAAAGGATAAACAAGATTGACAAACCCCTCGCCAGGCTCACCAAGAAGCAAAGAGAGAGGTCCCAAATAAACCAAATCAGAAATGATAGAGGCGAAATAACAACAGACCCCACAGAAATACAAATGATTGTTAAACAATACTACGAGCAACTCTACTCCAACAAACTGGACAACCTGGAGGAAATGGACAAATTCCTAGAAAAATACAACATTCCAAAACTCAATCAGGAAGAATCTAAAAACCTCAATAGGCCAATAACTATGGAAGAAATTGAAGCAGTCATCAGAAAGCTTCCAGCAAACAAAAGCCCAGGGCCAGACGGCTTCACAGGGGAGTTCTACCAAACATTCAAGGAAGAACTAAAACCTACCCTCCTCAGACTACTACAAAAAATTCAAGAGGAAGGAACGCTTCCAAGCTCATTCTATGAAGCCAGCATCACCCTAATACCAAAACCAGGTAAAGATATCACAATGAAAGAGAATTACAGGCCAATATCCCTCATGAACATAGATGCCAAAATCCTCAACAAAATCTTAGCAAATCGGATCCAGCAGTACATCAGAAGGATCATACACCATGACCAAGTAGGATTCATCCCAGAGATGCAAGGATGGTACAACATCCGTAAATCAATAAATGTGATACATCACATAAACAAATTGAAAGAAAAAAACCACATGGTCATATCAATTGATGCAGAAAAAGCATTTGACAAAATCCAACACCCATTTTTGATAAAAACTCTCAGAAAGGTGGGAATAGAAGGATCATACCTCAACATAATAAAAGCCATATATGACAGGCCCACTGCCAACATCATACTCAATGGACAAAAACTAACACCATTTCCCCTAAGAACAGGAACAAGACAGGGATGCCCACTCTCACCACTCCTGTTCAACATAGTACTGGAAGTATTAGCCATTGCAATTAGGCAAGAAGAAGGAATAAAAGGCATCCAAATTGGAAAAGAGGAAGTAAAACTGTCCTTATTTGCAGATGACATGATATTATACATACAAAACCCTAGAGACTCCATCAAAAAGCTACTAGACTTAATACATGAATTTGGCAATGTAGCAGGATACAAAATTAACCCCAAGAAATCTGAGGCATTTCTATACACCAACAGTGAACTTTCAGAAAGGGAGATCAGAAAAACAATCCCATTTACCATCGCACCAAAAAAATTAAGATACCTAGGAATAAACTTAACTAAAGAGGTTAAAGACCTCTACTCAGAAAACTACAGGACGTTGAAAAAAGAGATAGAGGAAGACATAAACAGATGGAAGAACATACCATGTTCTTGGATTGGTAGAATCAACATCATTAAAATGTCCATACTACCCAAAGCAATCTATACATTCAACGCACTTCCCATTAAAATACCAATGGCCTTCTTCAAAGATCTAGAACGAACTCTCCAAAAATTCATCTGGAATAAAAAAAGACCCCGAATAGCTGCAACGATCCTGAGAAAGAACAAAGTAGGTGGGATCTCAATGCCAGATATCAAGCTGTATTACAAAGCCACTGTTCTCAAAACTGCCTGGTACTGGCACAAGAACAGACATATAGATCAGTGGAATAGAATAGAGAGTCCAGAAATTAGCCCGAACCAATATGCTCAATTAATTTTTGACAAAGGAGGCATGAACATACAATGGAGCCAAGATAGTCTCTTCAATAAATGGTGTTGGGAAAATTGGACAGACATATGCAAGAAAATGAAACTAGACCACCAACTTACACCATACACAAGAATAAACTCAAAATGGATAAAGGACTTAAATGTACGACAGGAAACCATAAAAATTCTAGAAGAATACAAAGGCAACAAAATCTCAGACATATGCCAAAACAATTTCTTCACTGATACTGCTCCTAGGGCAGTTGAAACTAAAGAGAAACTGAACAAATGGGACTACATCAAAATAAAAAGCTTCTGCACAGCAAAAGAAACCATCAACAAAACAACAAGAAAACCCACCTCGTGGGAAAACATATTTGCCAACGTCATATCGGATAAGGGCTTAATCTCCAAAATTTATAGGGAACTCATACAACTTAACAAAAAGAAGATAAACAATCCAATCAAAAAATGGGCAAAGGATCTAAATAGACACCTTTCAAAAGAGGACATTCAGAAAGCCAAGAGACATATGAAAACATGCTCAAAGTCACTAATCATCCGAGAGATGCAAATCAAAACAACAATGAGGTACCATCTCACACCTGTCAGAATGGCCATCATCAACAAATCAACAAACGACAAGTGCTGGAGAGGATGTGGAGAAAAAGGAACACTTGTGCACTGCTGGTGGGAATGCAGACTGGTGCAGCCACTATGGAAGGCAGTATGGAGGTTCCTCAAAAAATTGGAAATGGAACTCCCATTTGACCCTGTGATCCCACTACTAGGAATATATCCCAAGAAACCAGAAACACCTATCAGAAAGGATATATGCACCCAGATGTTCATAGCAGCACAATTCACCATAGCTAAGATCTGGAAACAGCCTAAGTGCCCATCAGTAGATGAATGGATTAGAAAACTGTGGTACATCTACACGATGGAATACTATGCTGCTGTTAAAAAGAAGGAACTCCTACCATTTGCAACATCATGGATGGAACTGGAGAGCATTATGCTAAGTGAAACAAGCCAGTCAATGAAGGAAAAATACCACATGATCTCACTCATTCATGGATAATAAAGACCATTACAAACTTTTGAACAATAATAGATACAGAGGCAGAGCTGCCTCAAACTGATTGTCAAACTGCAGTGGGAAGGCCAGAGAGAGTTGGGGGGCAGGAGGGAGGGGAGTAAGAGATCAACCGAAGGACTTGTATGCATGCATATAAGCATAACTAATGGACATAAGACACTGGGGGGTAAGGGAGGGTAGTGGTTTGTCAAGGGCGGGGGGGGGGAAAAAGGATACTTATGTAATACCCTTTGTAATACTTTAAGAGGAAAATAAAAAAAAAAAAAAAAAAAAAAAAAAAGAAATGAGTTTTGAGAATTTACAGTGGGGCCTTGACTTACAAGTGTCCCGACTAACGAGTTTTTCACGATACAAGCTGTCTCTCGGCCAATTTTTTGCTTTGAGTTGTGAGCTAAAATTCGGGTTAGGAGCCAGCTTCAGATACCCCACCACTAGTTGGCGCAGCGAACGTCACAGTGAACGCCACAGTGAATGCCACAACATCAGCCCAGCATCACGTGTCTCACTCGTTCACAATTGATTTGACATACGAGTAATTTGAGTTATGAGCTCCGTCACGGAACGAATTAAACTCGTAAGTCAAGGCCCCACTGTATTCCCTTTGTGTCGAATAGAACTGATTTAATTGTAAGTTTATATAATTTAGTTTTAAATAATACTGTGTTGATCCACAAGGTTGCAAAGCCACTGAGAATTTAACCACTGACTCTTAGGAGCCAACACCAGCCAGCTCTCACACCCACCACTGGGCAACGCTCACAGACACCTCCACTCTCCCAACAGAGGTCTGGTAGCTTCCTCTCCCAAAAAAGGGGGACACTGAGGCTCACGTCCTAGAACAAGGATGGCGGGGGGGGGGGGGGGGGGTGTCTGCTGTGGAGTGAGGGGAGGGCTGTGGAGCTGAGAGAGCCAGAGGGAGTTTCACACAAGGGCAGTGAGGGTGGACAGAGGTTGCGTGTAAGGGATACTGAAACCCACGCCCACATTGCCAGCACTGGTGACCCAGCCTGCCCGGGCCGGCCCTCAGGATGAGAGCCACAGATCTTCACAGAGCGGTGGCCACACCAAGGTGCAAATCACACACCAAAGAATGTAAGTAACAAGTTTGCCCACAGGACGGAAGAATGGTCAGTGCCAGGCTCCTGGGCCGGGCCTGTCCGTCAGCACGTAGTGAAGCTGGTCACAGGGAGTCAGGCCCTGGTGGCCAAACGCAGTTGTGTTTCATTGTCTCAGAATTTAGGAAAAGGGCCCGCCGGCGTGGCTCCGTGGTTGAGCATTGACCTATGAACCAGGAGGTCACGGCTCGATTCCCAGTCAGGGCACATGCCCGGGTTGTGGGCTCGATCCCCAGTGTGGGGCCTGCAGGAGGCAGCTGATCAGTGATTCTCTCTCATCATGGATGTTTCTATCTCTCTCCCTCTCCCTAGCTCTCTGTAATCAACAAAAATATATATATATTAAAAAAAAGAATTTAGGAAAAAGGCAAGAGAGGGTTGAGGGGCAGGAGCTGGGAACCCGAAGGTCGAAGACACCCCGACAGAGCACTGCTCTCTCTTGGGAAAGCTGCCTCGGCCCCTGGGGCCCTGGGGTCCTGTTTCCATTTCCCAAGTCCTCTTCCACTCGCCAGCGCACCCTACGTGCCTGCTGGCCTCTGGGTCCCGGAAAGGAGCTATGGCGGCCGCGCCAGGACCCGGCCTCCCAGGCCCAGTGCAGTGGGAGGGGCCGTGCAGAGTCCTAAGCACCAGGGGGCTGAGTGGCGGCCTTTTGTGCAACTCTGAGCGTGGCCTCACTCAGGAGCTGGCCCTGAGGTTCGGATGCCATGAGGGGCGGGGCCGCGGGAGAGGAGCAGGGATGGGTCAGCAGAGACGGGTCGGGTTGGGTCGGAGAGCAGCCCGCCCAGCCCAGAGCGGTCTTTTCTGAATCCATTTGGCAAGTCAAAGAGCCCCTCGGACAGAACCAGCGGAGACCCTGTGACCTCACTCGTGTGTGGGTATAAAAGGGACACGCGCGGACACTAGCAGCATGTGGTGGGGGCCGGAGGGGGGGTGCGGAGAAGGGCGCCTACTATGAGGTGACAGGAGGGGATCTGACTCTGGGAGGTGGGGGACGGGGGGAGGTGGTGCAATACACAGCTCCTGCCACACAGAAACCCACACCCGAAACCTGTATGTTCATGTGGACCAACGCCACCCTAATTTAATTAAAAAACCAAACAACCCCACAAAACAGGGAAATAAATAAGTAAAGCTCCTAGAACATTAAAGAGAGAGAGCACCTCTCCGAGGCCTGCCCCGACCCTGGCCCAGGGCTCCCTCCCGGGGGCTCCCTCCCAGAAGGACTTGGGATCTGGGTCCGAGCTCACCCTCATGACGGTGCGTGGCCCTGAGGCAGCTCCGCCCCCCGGCCTGGTGCCCGCCGGCCTGGGAGTCCCACAGCCTCGGTTCTGCCATTGACCAGGTTACTGAACCCAAGCAAGTGACATAGCGTCCCGCCTCCAGGCCCCTCTCTGCCTTTCCATGCAGGGCCACAGGGAGTCCCGGGGCCAGCAGGGAGCAGGCTGCCCGGATGGGGGGGAGGGGGGGCGGGGTGAGAAGGTGAGCCTCCTTGTGCTGCCCGCACCCTGCCTGCCCTCAGACTCCCAGCTGCAGGAGACAGCTCAGCTCAGCGCCTTCGTCCTGGACAGGAGTGAAACCAGCCCCGCGTGGCCTCGGGCACCTGGGGGAGGGGCGCCCGTGGGAGTGGGAGCCTCGGGAGAAACAGGGGTGAGAGGCACAGACAGGGAGGCTGAGGCCAGAGGGGAAGCCGAGGGGGGGTGCTGACGCAGCTCGCTCTGCAAATGTCTCCCCGACCCTCGGAGGACCTGTTCCCCTTTCTGTGGGGATGTCCCGGCCCATCTCCTGGCCACACGGGCGGCTGCTAGGAGCCTGCCTCTGGCCTGGCAGCTGCCCCGCCTTTCACACCCACCTCCTCAGGCTGCACTGCCTCCCGGAAGGCTGCCTCCTCCAGGCCCCAGACCTGCTTGCCCCACAGGGGCATCCCCGGCAGCAGGTGCAGCGGGCGCTCCCCCAGGAAGGGTGAGTGAGCCTGCTCTGTGCCTGGTTCTGCCCAGCTGCCTGGTGTGCAGTGAATCCTGGGGCCCGGACTGCCTGCTGCTCACCAGGCGTGTGTATGTTTGACATGCAGACACCATCCCTGGGTGAGAAACCCCTGGTCCCACCACTCCCACGGGAGCAGAGGTCGCTGAAGGGGACGCCAGGGCCCCTCACTCACCTGCATGGACCATCCCCAGCCTCCTCCATCCTCAACACCCACCAAGGCTGTGTGGTCAGGGGTCGAGGAGGGGGAGGGGCGACGAGGGTGAGAGGGGAGGAGGAGGATGGGGGAGGAGGGGGAGGGGCGAGGAGGGGGATAGGGGAGGAGGGAGACGGGGGAGGAGGGGGAGGGGAGAAGAGGGGGACGGGTGAGGAGGGGGAGGGGCGAGGAGGGGGATAGGGGAGGAGGGAGACGGGGGAGGAGGGGGATGGGGGGAGGGGGACGGGGGGGGAGGAGGAGGACGGGTGGGGGGGGAGGGGGGAAGAGGGGGACGGGTGAGGAGAGTGCTCCACCTTCTCTCAGCAACGCATCCTTGGGTGGGTCACCAGGACACACGGCCTGTTCCTTTACCTGTGAAATGGATACAGTCACACCTGCCCATCTACTCAGTTTGATTCCTACCCATTCCTTAAACTCTTACCAGATGCTTTTCGCCAGCATCGACCTTTGCCCTGGGCAGCCCAGTGAGGGGAAATCACCACCCAGGCCGCTGACCAGAAGCCTGAGGCCGGACAGCTCCCTTCAGACCTGCGCTGCCTTCACCTGGGCTCGGCCCCAGGTCACATTGGTGGGGTCACAGCCTCGCCTGGGGGTACAGAGGCAACAGGGCCACAGCGTGTGGTGGGGGCCGGAGGGGGGGTGCGGAGAAGGGCCTGCAGACCTGTCGTCAGAACCCCGATCCCCCAACCGGACGGACGCGCCGTTCCGGCTGGAGAATCTGAGGGCTCAGCCCTCCCTCTGCCCCACACCCGCCAGGAGGAAGCCGGCAGCGGAGGGTTCAGTGGGGAATGAGGGGCGGCGCTGGGCCCACACCTCTGCCCCCCCCCGCCGTCATTCCTGGGCCCCCTTCACAGCTCTGTGTTGTTAATCAGACGGCAAGTAGATGCCTTTGCTCCCTTTGCTCCGTGGGTGGGAGAGGGAGGATGATAGAAGTCGGGCTCTGCAGGCTGCAGCCCTCAGGCACCTGTTCTGTGGACGGCCTTCCCGCCCACCCTTACCTGGCGGTCTGCCTTGTCCACAGCCCCATCCCTCCCACATCAGAGTCTGCAGGACGGAGCCTGCCGAGCCCACCCCACCTCTCCTGCAGGCCCACCCTCCCATCCACAGCGAGGGCTCAGCGCCCACATGGAGGGGACCCTGCAGCTCCCGTGCTGGGTTGGGGTGAGCAGCAAGCCCCCGGCCCCTACTCAGCTGGGGCCTGTCATCCTGTGGTCACATTCCACAGCCTCGGATAAGGCCCCTGTGGTTCCTGCAGAAAGAGGGAAGGGCCACCCCTTGTGAAGCGGGTGTGGCCAGGCCTGACTGGGGAGGGAGGCTTAGTGCCCATTCACGGCAGTAAAATTCTGCCACCTTCTGGCCACATCCCTGAACTGCAGAGAGCCTTTGGCGGGTTCCCTGGATGGGGAAAAAACAAACAAACAAACAAACAAACAAACGATGGGAAACCACCCAGCTGCCCCCACTGGGTCCCTCTGAACGTGGGGCCAGCGGTGACTGTGAGGAAGATGAGTCCTCTCTGGGACCGGGATGGCTGTTCTGATTGCAGAGGCGCATGCTCACCGGGCTGGGAGTTGCAGTGGGACCCAGGGGCTCACCTGGGAATGCGGCCCATC
Organism: Myotis yumanensis; assembly: GCF_028538775.1. Lineage (NCBI taxonomy): Eukaryota > Metazoa > Chordata > Mammalia > Chiroptera > Vespertilionidae > Myotis > Myotis yumanensis. The sequence goes on from NW_027223761.1 coordinate 83,944,456, forward strand.
CCCCCCACCAGGGAGCTGCCTGTGATCATGAAAGACTAGCAACCTCATTGCAGAGACCAGAGCCCCCAGCCCGGAAAGGCCCCCAGCCTTTGCTTACCCGCAGGCCTTTGCTTACCCACAGGCCTTTGCTTACCCACAGGCCTTTGCATATCCAGCCGCTTTGCCTGCGAACGGCCCATCTGGCACACCCTTTCCCTCCTTCCCCTGTAATCTCTGTCCTTCTACCCAATACAGCAGCGGATTGCAGGGGAGGGGGCAGCTTTCTGTGGGTGACCTGCTGCTCCCCCACGCTGCCGGCAGGATTGGAACACACGCTCATAGGATTCACCGTCTCTGCCGAATTGGCTCAGGTAGTGACAGGCACAGACCCGATGTTTGTCTGGTTACATCTCCTGTCCAAGTGCAGAAGGTTAAAAATCAAGCCTGGCTCCAGGGGGAGATGCTGTCATTGTTGCTGATGATGATTCAACAACCGTAATAATATTGTCGTGCTGGGGGCTTCACACACTGTGTGGTCTTTTCCAAGATCCTTTCAGATGCCGTTACCCTCCCGCAGGCTGAGCCACTGCCCAAGGTCACCCTGGTGAGTCGCCCCTTTGGGCTCTGACTCCGGCCATCCAGTCCCAAACACTGCTCCCTGCCCCAAGCCCACACGACGAGATGCCCTGATGCCCCTGGTGGGGCGTCTCCCCACGTCCCCTTCTGTCTGCTTCGCCCTCCACTCCCACCATCTTTCCCCAAGTGGAGGCGAGAAGCCCTGCCCACATCCCTGCACTGTTCTAAGAAGAGGACCCAGTAGCCCGGTACGCACAGGTATCTTGTGGTGGGCGGGCCTGGAAGACCCGGGTCCAGCGTGTGGGGCAGCACGGGACTTGGCTGGAAGGGCTGCCAGGAGGGCTCTCTGAAAGGTCGGGGGCCTTGAGGGGACGTGCTGAAGGCAGCAGCCCCTGCCTTGACTTTTCCAGTCAAGTATGAACCTTCCTCCCCAACTCCCAACCCCAGTGTTTTACTGGAATCTTTATATTTAGACTTCAAAGTGTCCTTGCTTAAAAAACACTGCAGACGCATGTGTCTTCTCAAGGATGCTCACCCTGCTGATAGTATCTAATAGCTAATTTTAGTTCAAGCTGTTGCTATAATAAAAGCCCAAGGAGGCAGGCGAATGGGGCTGTCTGGTTCCTTTAGCCAGGCAGCCCCTTAGCCCTCTCTTTCACACAAACATGTGTCAGAGTCATCACTCATCCATTGCTCAGGGTCTGCTGGTCAGCCCCAGCACCACAGCAGAGCTGGATAGGGCCCAAGTCCCTGACTGGTCTGAAGGCAGGTGAGGCAGTGGGCTGGGCAGTGGGACCCTGGGGATTTGGGAGTCCCATCCATCTGGCCGTCACTCCATCCTGATCAGGGTGCCCCAGCCTGGGACCACACTCAGTTTTCCAGTCCCTTCCATTCGAGCTGGGAGGGGCCTGGTAATGACCCAGTGTAAGTGCCTCGTGTTGTGCATGGGGAAGGGCAAGCCAGAGAGGGCAGGCAGCCTGCCCAGCTCACACAGCTCAAGTGACCAGCCAGGAGGGGAGCGCCCCACCCCCGCCAGGGGAGGCCATGGCACAGGTCAGCATGGACAGGACTTGTGGGCCTGAGGAAGGAGGATGGAAGTGGGTTTGCTTCTCTGTGCCTCCCGATTGTGGGGAGACGCCCCTCGCCCCGCCTCCCCTCCCCTGGTTGCTTTACCGCCACAATTCCAGCATGGATGGAGTCGGTAAGGATTGACGGGGGAGTGGTGCTTGGAGGGATCCTATCAACATGGCTGTTTTGTCTTCTCACCTCCCGGCCTCCACCCTCCTGGTGAGGCCCAGGCCTGGGACAGGCAGGGACCAGCTGCCCCCATGGCTGTCAGCCCAGGGAACTCAGACAGACCTGGGTCCCTGTCCACTCCCCTCCCCTGGGGCTAAAGGGCTCAACCCAAGGTGTGGCAGCCAGGACCTGTCTCTGAGAATCTAGGCGTCCCTGGAGGCCAGCAGTGCAGCCCCTCACCACACTCAGGGCCACAGGCCTGCAGGGCGGCCCATGGAGATGGGCTGCTGGGTGCCAAGCCCTCCTTAGGGCGCCCCCCACCTCACGCTCACGGAGCCGCAGCCCACCCCCGCGGCCCAGGGAAGGCCCGGAGTGCAAAGCGCCCAGCCCCAGTCCCTCTCCTCCCTGAAGTGCTGCAGGGCATCTCCTGTCTTCCTCTCGACCCAGGAATGCGCTTGTTCAACACAAGAGGAGTAGCGAGATCAGCGGTTTATTGAGTGGCTTGAGTGGCGGCCTGAGCTGAATGTCTGCCCCTCCCTGCTCCCGCTGGCGGCCCAGCCTCCCCCAAAGGAGGGAGGGGCTGTGAGAAGAATGACCCCACTTGCTGTCCCTGGTTTGGTCTCCTCTCCAGGCCTCTAGCCATGGCAGCACGCGTTGGGGAGGCATCGGTGGAGAGGGAGACTGCGCTGGGGCGGGGGTAGGGGGTAAGAGGGATGGGGGGTGGGGGGTTAGGGAGTGGGGGGGGGGGGTGCGGGCAGCAGGCAGCCTAGTGGCACCTCATTGAATAGCGTGGCCTTCCCGCCCAGCACACTCCCCCCGACCCCCCACCCCCCTGGCGCTGACTGCCCATCGCCAGGGGATTCAAAATTACAGAACTAACGGGCTCTGCAGGTAAATGGTGTTCCTGCAGGGCAGCTGGGCCCGGGACTCCATTGTCAGGGAACTGCTCATCTCAGAGAGAGAATGTTCTGGCTCAAGTCCTGCCAGCCAGGAGAGCCGCCCTGCGGGACTGTAGACCCAGAGTGGGTGTGGGAGCCCAGGGACGATGCCAAGACCCTGAGAAGCCTCCCTCTGTCATGGCCACGGGCTGAAGGTCTGCCAGGCTGGGCCTGGACAGGGAGGGCCAGGGCAGGGCACAGCAAGTCTCTCCTGGATGGGTCCCCGCCGGTGGGAAGTGAGGGCTGGGCCAGGCACCCACTGCTCGCAGCCTGGGGCCAGGGCTTGGAGAGCAGGGCCCATCCTGAGGGCAGCAGGCCTGACAGGAGGCAGGCTGGTCCCCTGTGGCAGCCACCACTAGTCCCACTGAAGAGAAAGGTGAGGGGTCGGGGAGAGAAGCCCACTTGTCTCCCACCCCCGTGATGCTTGGCTGCTGAGCAGAAAGAAGACCGTGACCATTAGAAACCGGGTGTGGGAGAGCGGCCTAGGTGGAGTGTGGCCAAGGGGGGGGGGGGGGGGTGGCCAGGATGGCCCTGGGGGCGGGCAGAGGGCTGGGGGCGGCAGGCACAGCACCGGCCTTCCTGCAGCCGTGACAGTAGCAAGAGCAGCAGGGTCAGCGGGAGGGGGGGTGCCTCGTTCCCTCTGGAGCTCACGGGGCCTCGTTGGAGCCAATCCCGTTGCCTTTGTTGACGTAGAATGGCCGGTGGTGAGACTGCGGGAACAAGAGTAGTTAGGGGTGCGCATGGCGGGGATCCCATTAGCCAGACCCACCCCACCCTAACCCCCGGGAAGCGGCAGTGGTCTGAACCCCAACAATTCTACGAGCTGTGGCCTAACCTGCAAGCTCCATCTATGCTGTGATCAGGATCGGGCGCCCATGTCAGTTTCCAGGTTCAAATCCTAATTAGAGTTTATTTCCCTCCATTGGTTGGTGAGCTTGAACCTCAGCCCCTCGTCCAATTCCCTCCATGGCCCAGGGCCTCCCAGCCATTGCAGCTCTCGCTCTGCAGGGCTCTCTACTCAGCAGAGCCACACGCTGCTCACACACACGGACTTGTAGGATTGCAGCCGCCACCCAGTTACCTGGGCTACTGCTCTCACGCCCACTCTCCAGGTGAACAAACCGAGGCGCTGCGAGGCTAAGCGATTTGCCCCGGTCACAGCTGGTAAGTAGAGGAACCGGGACGCCAGGCCCGGCAGTCCGGTCCGTGCACCCACCGTCCCCACCCATTTCTCCAAACCACTTCCGGGTCTCGAGGCCTTTGGATGTTTGCTGCTCCCTTTGCCTGAATCTCCTGACAGAGGCAGTAGAGGGAGGCCTGCGCCCGCCCCAGCCCAGCACCTCCTCTTCCATCCTGGCTCCTCCTTGGGACTCAGGAAGCACCTCTCAGGACAGAGCCAGCGACCTCTCCTGCCAGGTCTGTGTGTGACATCCAGCACCGATTTCACATAACCAGCACTCCCCTCCTTCCTAGGCCCTGACAGGCACTGGGACCCTGACCCTGACCCTGACCCAGGAGACACCAGGCGCCCCCACCCTGTCCTTGGCCTTGCCAGCTTAGACCCTGTATTTCCTCGGACTCCTTGCTGCGCCCGGTCCCCAGCAGGCCTGGGGCCTGGGGTCTGGGGAACGCAGGGCGGAGGCCTCAGCTCATGCCTCCGGGACCCCACCTGTAAGCAAGGGAAGAGATGGAGGCCAGGGAGGGAATGACAGGCAAGGCACACAGCCACTGAGCCGCAGCGTCTGGACCAGGTCTCCGGACCCCCAGGTGCCCACTGGACCCCAAGCCTTCAATACAGCAAAGGGAATGGCCTGGCCGTGGCTGCGCCATTCAGGGAGGCGGGTCAGGTCAGTGAACAGTGCTGTCTCTGTGGCCCCGAGCGGTGGGTGGGTGGAGGCACACAGCCCAGGCACCTGGCAGGGTGTGCTCTCCCCACACCCCCGTTCCCTCTCTGGGTCGCAGTCACAGCCTGTGAGGGTTGGAAGAGCTATGACATCATCCCAGCCATCTGACTCATGTTACAGATGGGGAAACTAAGGCACCGAGGAAGAATGGCTCCCATGAGGTCACAGGGCAGGTGGTGAGAGGCCTGGGGCCAGCCCCTCCCTGGGCGAGAATCCCCTGCCTCTGCTCCCAGCTCTGGGCGCGGCTGCCGGCACCAGGGCCCAGCCAGCCTGGCATCTGGAGGTGCCATGAGCCCCCTCCATGAGATGCGGCTCTGGGACCTGGGGGACGGGGAGGGGGGACGGGGGCTGAGCCCAGGAGCAGGGCCTTCGACTTCCCTCACTTGCTTTGGGCACCTACTGCTGCAGTGCCCTGGGCCCGGCTCTACGTCACATACACTGTCACTCAGCTCCAGTGGCCAGAAAGTTCAAGGTCCTCCCAACTAGCCAGCCTCTTCACTCCTGTGGCCCAGGTCCAGCCCCGCCCTGTGCTCTGACCTCCCTGTGCAAAGGCGGCAGGAGCAGCCTGTCCTCAGCAGGTGCGCCCACCTCCCAGGGCAGCGGGCTGACCCCTGCAGGGCTGGCCTGGCCTCCATGGGAGACGCCTGTGGAGATGTGCACAGCGTTTGAAGGTGTGAACGCTGAGGTCTGTGCAGGGCCTGGCATGTCTGCTACCGAAACCTAAACACATCCGTTCCGAAGTTTGCAGACGCTGCCTCAGCTCTCCCGCTGCCTCACCAGATGCCCGTCCCAGGCTGAGCATGTCACACTCCCAGAGCTGGCAGCAAAGCCACCGTTCAGCAAGCACAGGTGCCCAGCAGCCATCTGCCCAGTAACAGCCAAGGCTGCCCGTTTTACAGATGAGAAAACTGAGGCTCAGCAAGTCCGTACTGACTTACACCCCCCGCCTGTGAGCCCTGGGTTCCTACTGCCCTTTGCTGTGTGCAGGTCCTCAGTCACTGCTGCCTCCTCCCGCCCATGGCCCGGAGATGCCACCGTCCCCCCACAGGCCCCGGGCAAGTGACGAGCTGTCACTGGGGAGCCCCATTTAGTGCCCCATCTGGCCATGCCTGGCCCGGATGGGCTCTCCGCAAGGCTCCTCACTCACCAGCAAAGTCTGTTTGCCAGATTTCCAAGTCTGGGGCTGGACCTTGGGGCTCTGGCTCCGCATGAGGGAGGGGTAGCCTGGGAAGACAGAGGCTGTGGTCAGAGGAGGCCCTGCATGCTGGGAGCCCCCAAGGCACGGACCCATCTCCAAAGAGACCGCCAAGCTCCATCCAGCCCGTTACCAAGGAGAGCCACCCCTGAGGAGGTGTACAGCCCCGGGTCCCGCTGGGGAAACCTGGGAGGCTGGCCAAAGGGAGGGGCCCAAGGCAGACAGAAAGAGAAGGAGCAGGCGAGGTGGGCTGGGCCAGGCAGCAGGGGAGTGTCCCCTCAATCCAGGTCAGGGTCACCCCACTCTGTGGGAATTTTCTCCCCCTCCCCCCGCAATCGCCTCCACCCCCGTCCTGAAGCCTCACCCCCTCCCAGAGCCCAGGAAAGCCTCTTCATAGCACAGCCTGCCAGGCTCACAGGAGGCCCCCACCCCGTGATGCACGGAGACGGATGTGCCCTCACTCACTGGCCCACTGGGCTCCGTGCTGGGTCTCGCTGAGCCCCGCCCTATCTCATGTGAGCCCAGGTTTGCTGGACACCAGCCCCGCCCTCGGGCTCTGCTGCCCCTCCTGTGTCAGAGCAGGGGGACAGGGTCCCGGGAGGGGCAGCAGAGCCCTGTGGCTGTGGTCCAGGGATGAGGCCGCAGCCCCGGGGCCTGGAGCAGGGGTCCTGGGGCCCCAGGGAGGCCTGGGAGAGCTGCGGCCCCAGGACTGGGGAGGCAGGAGCGGAGCCGGGGAAAGACCAGGCTGAGGCCTGGAAGCGAAGGGACTCGGGAAGTCAGCAGGCCCTGCCTGGCCGGGGCTCAGCAGGTGAGCCTCATCCTGGGCACCAAAGGGTGTGGGTTCGATTCCTCGTTGGGGCACATACCCAGGTTGCAGGTTCTACCCCTGATCAGGGCATGTGTGGGAGGCAACTGATCAAGGTTTCTCTCACATTGATGTTTCTCTTTCTTGCTCTCTCTCCCCTTCTCTCTAACAATCAATAAACATAACTTTGCGTGATGTTTATAGTGTGGGATTCATGAGGTCAAACAATTAAAAAAGAAAGAAAGCCTGGCCAGTGTGGCTCAGTGGTTGAGTGTCAACCTATGAACAGGAGGTCACAGTTCAATTCCCGGTCAGGGCACAGGCCCAGGTTGCAGGCTCGATCCCCACTGTGGGGTGTGCAGGAGGCAGCTGATCATTGATGTTTCTCTCTCTCCTTCTCCCTTCCTCTCTAAAATCAATAAAAAAAAAACACACAAAACATTAAAAATTTAAAAAAAAGAAATCACGTCTGTCCCTGGCGAAGGCCACCGAGAGCCCTCAGGCCTGTTCGAAGGGACAAAAGCTGGTCAGACCCAGAAGCCACTGGCAGCACCGGCAGGATGCCAGCCTGGCTGCCCTTCCTTGTTGGGCACTGGGTGAGGGCAGAGACGAAGCAAAGACCCCAGGCTCCGCCTGCACCTGGGGCGGGACAGCCTTGCAAAGAGAGGGTCCTGCTGACCCTGAGCAGGAGCCATTACCAGGAAGAAAACCCCGCACCAGCCGGGAGAGGGGGGCCGGGGCCGCAGGAGGAGTAGGGCAGCAGGGGGACAGTGGGCACCCACGCTCTCCCGTGTGGGAGAGAAGGGGCGGGGAGCGGACAGGTACCGGGACTAATTTTAAACAGCTCATTGGTGTCCACCGGCTTGGGGAACTCTGTGGTGGCCTGTCCCAAGGTGGGGAAGTGGTAGGGGGGCCGCCCAGGGCCTGCTGGGAGAGAGAGACGTTAGCAGCGCGGGCGTTTCAGGGGCTGCCTTCCACAGCCCAAGCTCTCTGCCTCCTGAGCTGCTGCGCCAGCTGCGGGCAGGGCTGGTCCCCTGCCTCCCTCCCTCCAGGGCCCTTCCCTGGGGGCTGGTGAGCTGATCTGTGGAGGTGACAGCAGGTGTCCCAGGCTTCCTGGAGGACACAGTGCATGGGAGGGGGGCTCCCCTGAGGTCAGGCCGACCGGAGGCTCTGCGGGCAGGTGAGGAGACACCCCACCTGACACCTGCCGGGCAGCCTTTGGACCTGACCGCAGAGCAGGGAGGGACCCGTTAGAAGCCAGACAGGCCACGGGGACCCCAGTTCCCCAGCTCCTGCCGGCGGGGACCCTTCACCTGGCTGATCCTTCCAAGACTCTGCCCTGGGCATAGGCTGGGTTCCAGCCTGGAAGAGGGGGCTGGAGGATGAAGCCACCTTCAGAGGCTGCTGCCTGGATGTCTGCCCACCCTGCAAGCCTCCCCCTCCAGCCCCCCACCCCCACCCCGGCCCAGAGCCCCGTCCCCGCATCCGCCATCCTGTCTTCCAGGCCAGGCATCCTCGGTGCGGGACACGGGCGGCTCCCTGCACCAGGGCTCACCAAGCCTGAACATCGCCAAAGAGACGCAAGGGCCTGGGCCCACTGTGAGGGGTTTGGCGCGAGCCTCCCCTCAAAGCGACCTGCCTCCAGGGGCCGGAGGGCTGACTATGCAGCCGTGTGGAGCCGGGGAGTGGATCAGAAGTGGGGGCCCTGGAGGTCCTCGTGCCTACTGTCCCCAAAGCAGCTCGAGGGCTTTGGCTCTGCGGACCGAAATGGTGCCAGGTGCCGCCTGGCCACAGGGTTCAGCTCACCCAGTGGGGGTCAGGGGTGAGCATAGGGGGCTCAGCCCGCACACCTGGGATGGGGGGAGGAGGGGGTGGGGAGGCGTGGCCTGGCCCCATAGCCCAGACCCGCGCGCCCACAGGGGACAGTGCGATTAAACAGTCCCCGGAACGCTGCCTGGTCAGCTGCCCTGGACGGTGGGGAGGGAGAGTGGCTCCCTGGCTCCCCACCCAGGGCTCGGGCCCTGGGAGCCGAGGGCCTGGCGAGTGAGGAGCAGGGCCAGGGGCAGGGCTGCCGGTGGCAGGGGAGGCGGGAGCAGGGCTCAGCTCACCTTTCAGAGAGAAGGAGGAGCTGCCTTGGAGCCCGGGCAGGGGCAGGTCCTCGGGGCCCTGCACGGTGGAGGAGTACTCCCAGACTCTCGACGTGTAGTTACCTGGGTGGCAAAGGGAAGGGTCAGGCCACCGCGGTCGGCCCGGGGCCAGAGCCAGGACGAGGCCAATCCTGTGCCTGTCCAGTCCTCGCCGTGTCTCAAGCCAGGAGGACGCTGGGCCCACTCACCTCCTGCCAATCACAGCTGTCCTTCTGAACTGGGAGGTGCTGCGTCCTGCCCTCCCCCAGGCCCCAGCTGTCCGGCTTTCCGGTGAAGGTTCAAAGCCCACGCGACACGGCCCACCGCTCTCCCCGGCTGCTGCCCACCTCTCACCACAGCCTCCACCTCCTGGCTCCCCCTCTCGCCCTCTCCATCGCTCATCATTCCACCGGCTGCACTCGGAGCTCCTCATACACTGCAGGCTCCCTCTTGCCCTGGCTTTTTGCACAGACCAGGCCTGGGGTACTCCCCATGCACCCCACTCTCAGCAAATCCATGTGCTGGTCTTCCATGTCACCTCCCCAGTCTGTGTGAGCTCAGCCACGCCCCCCTCACCACCCGCCTGCCGGTGTCGGTGCGTGTTCAGCTGTCTGTCTCCCCACTGGGCTCCGAGGGCAGCATGGCACCCGTGCCCGGCACAGAGCCTGGTCCCAGAAGGGGCTCCTTGGATGGCTGACAGGTGAAATGAACAAATAAATGCAAACATGGGCTACACTTTAGAGACAGAGCAGCTGCTACACCTCCTGGCACTCTGCTCACCAGGCGGGGCAGCTGACATGTGTCCATCTGCAAGCGTGTCCCTGCAGCCTGGAGAGAAGGCGGCAGCGGGGGGGACATGCAGGACAGTGGGGGTCCTCAGGGCCCCTCTGGGAAAGGCCCCTCCTCTGGCCCCTCCCATCCAGCACGCAGGGTCCCAGTCCTGCGATTTCCCATGTTGCCTGCAGGGGGGTCTGGGGCTCAGCAGTCAGAGGGGCTGGCTGTCCACCTGCTGTAGGCGAGCCCCACCCACAGGGTGCCCAGGAAGCCTCTGCAGTCTGGACCTCAGCCAGCACATCCGCCCAAGGCTCTCAGGCCCATGGGCCTGGCCCCGTCATTCCCTCACTTATCTGTCCCCCCCCCCCCCCCCCCCCCGCCCCCGAGTCCCTTCGGGCCTGAGGTGGCAGCCGTGACGGACAGACCGAGCTTGGCCTCACAGTCTGGTGTGCGCGTGATGGTGCAATGGGGGCCAGTCCTGGACATGAGGCCTGGGCGCTGCCCGTCCAGGGGGCCCTGCCTCCAGATCCCCAGGACCTCGTTTTCTCTGAAGAGGCCCCGTCTGGCCTCAGCAGACTGGCTCTGTGCCAGGGGCTGGGAGCTGGCTCAGTCTCCCCCACTCCCTCTGCACGGGGCTGGGCAGCACCAGGGGCCCCAGGAGGCACCAGGCCTCCCAGCTGGGCCCCTCAAGCCCACTGCCCGCCCTTGGCGTGAGGTCCACCACAGCACCTGGGCAGAGGCTCGGCACCTGGCTGTCCCCAGGAGGCCAGGGCTCCTTCCCATCTCGTCTCTCCTGGGCCGAAGGGCATGTCACCCTCCCCTCTCATGGCAGGGCGCCTCCCTGACGTCTGGGCGGGCCCACTCCTCCCCGTGCCACCCTGCCACTTAAGCAGCAGGCGTTTGGCTTCACGCAGATTCGCAAGGTCCCTGTGCCCCAACCGCGCTGAGGGGCGTCCCCACACCCATACCGGCCCCAGCTCCCTGCTTGTCCCCAAGCAGAAGGCCCTGGACTCAGGGTTCCCAGGGCGGCCCCTGCTCCTTGCAGCCTGAGTCACCGTGTCTCACACTTGAACACACAGGCACACTCACCCTTTACCCTCAGCAGGACCCTCCCGACCACCTCTGAGCTCACAACCCCTCCCCAGTCCTCCTTCACCTTGGATTGGGAAGCCCAGCACACGGCCCACCTCGCCCTGAGCCCCACCCACCTTGCTCCGAGCCCCGCCCACCTGGCCCTTAGTCCCGCCCCTACCTTTGGTGCCATAGAGATTATTGAAGTTCTTCTGGTTGATGTCCTTGGGGAGGCGGCTGGGGGACACGGGCTGGTACGACGTCCTGGCCCCCCCTGGGAAGCAAAGGGGAAGAGCTGTCATCGCAGAAGGTGGGGCTGCTTACTCAGGGCGGTACCTCTGACCTGAAGGGCCCCCAGCGCCTGTCCCAGGGCCCAGATGCCATTACGACAGCTCACTGGGGGCTGGAATAAGGTGATATGCCATTTACCCCCAAGCCGGGACACTTTCCTAACCATGCCAAGAGCACCAGGTGTGGCCTGGCCAGCCCTGGACACAGGGATGCATCTGGTCACCTGCTCGAGACTGAGGGTCACCAGGGGCTGGAGAGGCCAACACGCCACCCTGGGCCAGTCCCCTGTGGCTGCAACCCCCGAGGCTGGGACACCGGGCTCCTGTGAGGACGGGTGGCCACGGGGACTGTGAGGTGCTGGACGGAGGCCCCGGGCCAGCAGAGGCTGAGGAGCAGGTGCCCATGGACATGGCCAGGTGCTTCCCCGGGAGAGGGTCCTCTGCCCCCCACCCCGTGTGGCCTCTGACATCAGTCTTGAGAGGGTGGCGGACTAGGATGCACACACCCCTTCACAGACGGAAAAACACACTCCTGCCCTGGCCGGCGGGCTCGGTGCTGAGTCGGCCTAGGAACCAGGTCAGGGTTCAATTGCCAGTCCGGGCACAGGCCCGGGTTGTGGGCTCGATCCCCAGGGTGGGGCGTGCAGGAGGCAGCCGATCATGATTCTCTCTCATCATTGATGTTTCTCTCTCTCTCTCCCTTCCTCTCTGAAATCAATAAAATATATTTTTTTAAAAAAGAAAGCACACTGAGGTCCTTCTGTGGGCCCTCCCTCTGCAGAGCCAGCCCTGTCCGGTTCCAGCCCCCTGCCCAGCCCCTGCCGGTCCTCCCTCCGACCCTCCTCCTGCAGTGCTCGCACCTCTCTCCAGCCAGGCCCTCTGCACTGAGCCCACTGCCTCTTGCCGGGCCCTGGAGACCACCCCTCCTGGGAGCCTGACTGACCAGCCCCACTGCCCGGAGCCCCCAGACTCCAGCGGGCAGCCCTCCGGGGGCCACGCTTCCTGAGTCTCTGACCCTCCTTGGCCCCAGAGGGCACATCTCCTCCTGTTCCAGGGCAGGCGGGGCTGGGGCACAGGGTCGGGGGTTGGGGGCACCTGTTTCTCCCCTGCAGATGCCCAGCCCCACACACAGGGCCAAGAGGATCCCTCCTGGCATCCTCTCTTCTCAGACAGGGACAGAGGGTGGTGACAGTCAGGCTGTCAGGGGACACGGTGGGGTGCTCTGCCCTCCCTCTCCATCACTGCCCTCCTCCTGGCAGCCTGCGGGGGAGCTGCCCTCCCCACCGTTGTCCACAGAATGGGGGGGGCAGAGCAGGGGCAACTCAGGGCTCAATGCCCAGAGGCCTAGGGAGCGAGGAGAGAGGCCAGGTGGGGAGCTGGGATCTCACAGAATTGTGCCCAAAGGGCAGCACCAGGGGTCGGGGGTCGGGGAGCAGGACTCGCTGTCCACACCAGGACTGTGGGGGTGGGGTCAGGTGCGGCTGCCTCTCCAGGCCTCCACCTGAAGTCCAGGTGCTGTTTTCTCATTGGGTGGGGTGGCTACTCTGAACTGACCTCATCCCTCCCACCCCTGCACCCCACCCAGTGTGTGTCCCAGGGGGTGAGTCAGTGCGGGCTGAGGCCTCCTCCACGCATCCTTTCTGCCTCTCCCCACATGTGTTCTCCCCCAATATGTGCCTGCACCCCCTCCCCCTCCCAGGCCTGCACCCCTCCCCCCACATGCCTGCACCCCTCCCCTCACATGCCTGCACCCCTCCCCCTCCCATGCCTGTACCCCTCCCCCACACATGCCTGCACCCCTCCCCTCACATGCCTGCACCCCTCCCCCCACATGCCTGCACCCCTCCCCCCCACATACTTGCACCCCTCCCCCCACATGCCTGCACCCCTCCCCCCACATGCCTGCACCCCTCCCCTCACATGCCTGCACCCCTCCCCCCACATGCCTGCACCCCTCCCCTCACATGCCTGCACCCCTCCCCACACATGCCTGCACCCCTCCCCCCACATGCCTGCACCCCTCCCCACACATGCCTGCACCCCTCCCCCCACATGCCTGCACCCCTCCCCCACACATACCTGCACCCCTCCCCCCACATGCCTGCACCCCTCCCCCACACATGCCTGCACCCCTCCCCACACATACCTGCACCCCTCCCCCCACATGCCTGCACCCCCTCCCCCACACATGCCTGCACCCCTCCCCCTCCCAGGCCTGCACCCCTCCCCTCACATGCCTGCACCCCTCCCCCCACATGCCTGCACCCCTCCCCCACACATGCCTGCACCCCTCCCCCACACATACCTGCACCCCTCCCCCCACATGCCTGCACCCCCTCCCCCACACATGCCTGCACCCCTCCCCCTCCCATGCCTGTACCCCTCCCCCTCACATGCCTGCACCCCTCCCCTCACATGCCTGCACCCCCTCCCCCTCCCAGGCCTGCACCCCTCCCCTCACATGCCTGCACCCCTCCCCCCACATACCTGCACCCCTCCCCCTCCCAGGCCTGCACCCCTCCCCTCACATGCCTGCACCCCCTCCCCCTCCCATGCCTGTACCCCTCCCCCTCCCATGCCTGTACCCCTCCCCCACACATGCCTGCACCCCTCCCCTCACATGCCTGCACCCCTCCCCCCACATGCCTGCACCCCTCCCCCTGAGGCTGGCGGGCCACACCCACCTTACGTAATGGGCATTGTTGTGGTGCCAAGGAATGTGACAGGCTCCCACAGGGCAAGGACAGGCAGGCACTGGTCTGCACCCCGCCCAGCGCACCGCCTCTCAGGGCCTGGGTAGGGCCGGGCCCACAGAGGGAGGGAGAGCAGCCCTGTCTCCATGCCCTGAGGAGCAGGACGATGCAAACTGCAAACACCCGGGCAGAGGCCCACACAGCGCGGCCTGGCGGGGGAGGGGAGACCAGCAGCCAGGAACCTGCTGGAGGAGCGAGGGGAAGGGTGGGGGCTGGAGGTGAGGGAAGGTGGGGACCCCTGGGTCCTGAGGAGGGAAGCCCCTGAGGAACAGGGTGCCAGGTCATAGGTCATCCGAACAGGAGGCACATGCTGAGACGGTCCCAGGCAAACAGGAAGTGCCCTCGCCCAACCAGGGAGCCTGCGAGTCTTTCCACGAAGCAGCGGCGCCTTACCCTTGGGCGTGAGGTACATGGAATACCGCTTCATGGTGTCGGGCGCGCTCCAGTCACTGCCGTAGCTGCTAGCGTAGTTGCTCATGTAGCGATGGTCAACCCCTGGGAGGAAGGAGCAAGGTTGGTCAGCGGAGGGGCTGTGGGGAGCAGCTGCCCCAGGGGCACCCCGGCCTCCTCGCCGAGGCAGTGCCCTGCCACCGCTGTCCCCGGAGGGGTGGGGCTCCCCAGCATCAGAGAAGGTAACACCTGCCGCACCCCCTCTGCGGGGGCAGGGGCCTCTGCTGCCTGCACAGACGTGCATCTGCCAGGTGCTGCCGACTCCCTTCCCCATCCGACAGGCCCCACGGCCCCTGGGCCGCCCCCCCCCCCCCGCCCCCCGCAGGTGGTGGGTGAGGACCTGGGCTCAGGAAGTCACTTGCCCAATATGGCTGGGCCAGTGAGGACAGAGGGGGTGAGCCCAGCCCCCCACTGCTGCTGCTCGCTCACTGACTCGCGTGCTCACTGGCTGCTCGCTGGCTGCTAGCTGGCTGCTGGCTCGGGGTGGGCTGATGCCCTGGCTGGTGCCCCGGCTGGGCCTGAGCGTGTGGGCAGAGGAGTGAGCTCTCAGAATGGGCACGACTCCTCCCCCGCCGGCCCGCCCCTCACTCCTCAAAACCCAAACCAATGTGTGGTTCACGCTTGCCTCCCAGCCCCCTCCTTCCCACTCCCTCTTCTCACTCCTTCCCTCTCCCATGTTCCCCTGCCCTTCCCGCGGCCTCCATCCCGGGCAAGAGGAGGGAAGAGAGGCTCGTCCCTCATTCTGCACCTGTCACCTGTGCCCAGCAGCCCTGGCACGCAGGAGGCATCCATGACAACCCCTGGGTGTGGCTCAGCCCTTCCCCAAGCCCAGGATGAAGATGGCTGGTGAACGCAGCCCGCAGGCCTCTGATGGCAGAATGAGACCCTGGCCTGTGGGCGGCCGGCCTCAGGCAGGAGGATGGTCACTAGGGTCTCCCCGCCTCCCACAGCCAAACACGTTCCCAGCAACACTGTGGCCGCAACAAGAACCAACACGGAGGCCAGGGCCCCGGGCACAGGTGCAGGCTGCTGACGTCAGAGGCACCATCGCTGCTCCCGGGAGCCGCCCCTCCACACCCGCAGGGGGCACAGGCCACAGCTGCACAGAGGCTGTGGCCGACACAACCGTGACCTAGTAATGGCCAGTGGGTGGGTGGCAGGCCACCTGGGCCCATCAGGCCATCTTCACCTCCCCCAAGTGGGCACCCAGGGGCTGTGGCCACCACACGCTCCCGCCCTCCCCGTGGCGCCAGCAGCCCTTCTCGGAGGAGAAGAGAGGGGGTGGGTCAGAGCGGAGAGCTGGCTGCCTGCTGAGCGGCGCCTGTGAGAAGCTGCTCCCTGAGCCTCGGCCCTGGCCTGGGAGACGCCCACAGCTGCCCGGAGCTCAGATGCTGGGGGTGGCGAGCGGGCGGAGGCCAAGTGCTCGTCTCGCTGCCATGGCTCACCAGTCCTCAGAGGGACACCGTGTGATGCCACCACCACCCAGACACGCAGGGCCCCGCTGGGCCTGGCCCCTCTGCACACCCCACAACGCACACGCTGCACCTGCGCCTCCTCGGGTGTCTGGGGCCAGAAGCCGTTAGTCAGGCGGTGTCCCCAGGCCGGGGCCAGGCCCAGGACCAGACGGGGCTGTGGGGAAAGTGCCCAGGCGTCGGTCCCTAAAGCGACTGGGCTGGGATGGGGGTGCGGGGCGGGGGGCTCGGCAGGGTAGTTCTCAGGGTCGGGGCTTTCTGGAAGGTTATTCAGTGGCCTCTGTGGGTGGAGCATGATTCAGAAGAGACGCTGCCGTCAGGAGAGCTGTGAGTCACCAGGACATGCTGTGTCCCGCTGGCCCCGCTGGCCCCCAGGCCCGGCCCAGCCCCTGAGCGCAGAGGACTCAGCACAGGTGATGGGCAGGCTCTCTCTCCAGCCCAGGTGCGGCTCTAGGCCCACCTCCTGAGGTCTGCAGAGCCCTTACAAGCGTCAGCACAGCCCGCCCGGCGTGGCTCAGGGGTTGAGCGTCGACTTACGAACCAGGAGGTCACAGTTCGATCCCAGTCAGGGCTCATGCCCGGGTCGTGGATTCGGTCCCCAGTGGGGGCCGTTCAAGAGGCAGCCAACCCATGATTCCCTCTCATCATTGATGTTTCTCTCTCCCTCTCCCTTCCTCTCTGAATCAATAAAATAGTTTTTAAAAAGGAAGAGGCAGCACCCACCCAGCTGCTGGACTGGGCTGGCATCAGATGCAGCGCCCGAGCCTGACCGGCGACCACAGGGAGACATGTGGGAGCCGGCGGCCCGGCGGCCCCTGCCCCGAGGCCCCTTGCAGAGGCTGCCTACCTTTGACAGCAAGTTCAATGGGGACTGCACTCCCGGAATCCTAGTACCAATACCGCAGGTGCAATGGTGGCTGGGGACAATGAGGGGCCATCGGTGGGTGCCAGCCGCACAGGCAGCAGGACTGACAGAGGAAAGTGCCCACGGCCAAGGGTCGCCCGCGAGGGACCCACCGTTCTCCGCGTGGCTCCTCTCGATGAAGCTGCGGCTCAGGTCGGCCTTGCACATCTTCTCCACGTGGCGCATGCACACGTTCAGCAGGTCGTCCCTGCAGTTGCCCAGCGCCTGCCCCAGGCCCTCCCCCTCCAGCAGCACACGGTAGCTGGGCAGGGGCGGGGGCAGGGAGTAATTGCTCATCAAAGCGCCAAATTCCTGCAAGGAGGGAAAGCAGCCCTTAGGGAAGGGGGAGGGGGAGGAGTCTTGGAAGTGGGGGGAGCCCTCTCAGGGCTGTCACAGTGAAGCTGGCAGGTTGCACATCGGAGCAAGAAGAGCAGGGCTAGACCCAGCGCTGCTATTAAACAGCCCATTTCTCTTCCATGAAATGGAAGAGTTTGGCCCTGGCCGGTGTGACTCAGTGGATAGAGAGTCGGCCTGTGGACTGAAGGGTCCTGGGTTTGGTTCTGGTCAGGGCACATGCCTGGGTTGTGGGCACAATTCCCAGTGGGGGGAGTGCAGGAGGCAGCTGATCAATGATTCTCTCTCATCATTGATGTTTCTGTCTCTCTCTCCCTTCCTCTCTGAAATCAATAAAAATATATATTATAATAAAAAAATTTTTAAAAAAGATCCAGGACAACAACTGTGCAACACTTCTCTGCCACAATTCCACAGCCCAAGCAGGCATCACTAATCCATCACAGAGCTCCTTCCTGCTGGGCGGGAGCACTGCTCAAGGGTGCCAGGTGGCACTGGGTGCCACCCTTGGATTAGGCAGTGAAAGGGCTTGGGTGGGAGAATTAAGGGGAGAGGTGGACTGGAGCGTGGATGGATGAGTGATGGATGCCTGGGAAGGTGGATGGATGACAAGTGAGGCCTAGAAGGCGGGGGAGAGGTGAGGGCGGATGTGGGGCTCCTGGCACCTGCAGGAAGAGCACCGAGTCGCTGATGCTGTGCAGCTGCTCCCGGGTCTGCTTGTCCTCCTGCAGCACCTGGGCCCGCTGGTCCAGGGCGTCCACGATCACCTTCACCTGGCCCACGGCGTCCTGCTCCCGCTGCTCCAGCGCAGCCCGCACCTCCTCCTTCTGCTTCTCCAGGTCCCTCACCAGCTCCCGGAAGCTCTGCTCCAAGATGGCCTTCTCGTTGGTGGTGAAGCTCTGGGGGCAGAGCGAGGGCGCCAAGGGAGGAGGCGTCAGTCACTGACACTTCCCTGGGCCTTTAGGTTCCAGCACAGAGTCCGGTCACTCCTACCCGAGAGCCTGGTTGGCCCAGAAGCTCCCTGGAGGCCTCATGGAGAAAGGCCAGTTCCGATGGAGGTGACCGGTGTTTACAGCCGCTGTTCCTTATCCACCCGTGGCCCCACCGCCGCCATCGTTCCTCCCCGCCCTGGTGGGCAACGCTGCGGGCCCCAGAGTGCCCGTGAGTCAGGCTGCTCTCCCTGGAACCTCAACCAGGACCCAGCACCACCAGAAAGTGAATTGATGGATGTGTATGTGGCAGGTCATGGGTCAGATGTGGTTTGCAATGACTCAGACCATGGCACACGGGCATCTATCCTCCCCGGCACAGTGAACGAGGAATGGCAGGCCTTTGGCAGCTGGAGGCCTGAGCAGACAACGGGACATTGGAAGGTGGGTGGTTCTAGAGTCTGTCTGTCCTGGAATGATGTCACGTGAGTGTCAGGTGATGGGTAAGATCCACTTGTACCCCTGGCCCCGACTGAGAAGAGGAATTGGCGAGAACGCCAAAGGGAGTGGGAAAATCGGGAAAAAACCAGTGTGGGGAGTCCGTGTAGGGCTGAGGCCGCCCACAGAGGCCCGCCTCCGCCGGGGAAGGGAGAGGCAGCGGCGCCAGGGCTGCTCACCTTGATGCGGTCCTTCTCCTTCTGCCACTTGTCTGCTTCGTCCTCGAGCTCGATGACCTTGAGCTGCAGCTGCTCCTTCTGCAGGGACAGCTCTGTCTGCAGGGGAGGGCCGGGTGGGAGGAGACGTCAGGGGCGGTGGGAGAAGTGGGGAGTGGGCCCACCTGGGAGCGAAGTCGACAGGCTCACTCCTCACCCATCCAGTCCTTTGTTCAGCAAACCCGCACCCAGACCTCACGCAGGCCAGGCACCGGGCCAGTGGCCAAGGATCCAGAAACACTCTCTCCAAAAACCCGGATCTGTGGGGTCGAGCATCCCAGCCCTGTCTTCACAGGGCTAAGCCTCTGCAAGGCCCTCCACCCAAGGTGAGCAGGAGGGAGGCCCAGGTATGGAGTCCCCACTCCTGCCAGTGGTCCTGGGGCCGCTGGAAGAGGGAGGAGAGCTACGGGAAGGTGGGGACCCAGCCCAGTCCAGGGCACAGCAGGCGGCACATTCTCAGGGCCTGACATGGGCCTGCGCTGCGAGCTGGAGCCAGACCCGCTGCTGGCGGGCAGGCACAGCTGTGACCCTGCTCACGGACAAGGGGGTGCCGTCTGCCTGTGGACAAGATAGAAACTTGATTCTGGGCAGGAAGAGGCTCGTGTGTGAGGCAGTGATGGGCGGGTAGAGGGAGCAGGAGAGGTTCCAGGGGCCCCTGATCAGGCGGAGATCAAGGCTGTTGAGATCAGGGGTGCGCTGGGAAGAGGATGTATCGGGAATGTGCTGGGACATGAGCTCTCCTACCCGTATGTCCCTTCCCTTTGGGAAGAAAGATCTCACTTTGAAAAGCAGCTACACCCAAGACAGAAGGGGAGGCGTGGAGCGAGGCCGGCCCCATTCAGCTGAGCCGGCAGCTGGCGGGCCTGAGGGCTTCCCAGGCTGCTCTCCAAGCCCCTCCCGCTCGGGGGTAGGTGGCCGGTCCCCACCTGGCAGGCAGGCAGAAGGAACAGGCACCTGAGAGCCTGGGGTGCACCAGGTCCCCCCTCCCTGGGCGTTCCATGCAGAGCCACCCCTTCCGCAGCCATCTCTCTAGGAGCATGAAGTCGCCACAAACGGCCAGGAATGTGTCTCTATCGGCTGGAGTCTGAGCAGCCACGGACCTCCACACGTCACACCTGGGCCGGAACCACTGCAGACACCGGCCGTGGGCCGAGGTGGGGAGCGCTCCCGGGTGGTCTGGAAAGGGTGCCCGAGGGCTGGGCTTTCCAGCTGCGACTCTAGTTCCTCTCAGAACGCACCTGCCCTGCGATGCGCTGGAGACCCCGGGGCAGGGACAGGCTCACCAGGGCCGGGCATGGTTGTGGGAGGAGGCAAGTAAGAGGAGGGGAGTGCGGGGTTTGGCTGGGCTCTGGAGAAAAGCTGGGGAGAAGCCACTGCCACAGACACAGGGGCAGGAATACAGAGCACAGGGAGCGGCCTCACACAGGCCAGGCAGCGGGCCCAGGCCGAGCCCTGTGCACAGCAGGCTCAACCCTCGTGCTCTCAGGGGTGGAGCTCGGCCGAGCCCTGGCCTGGAGGCCCCATGGAGTCTGGGCCTGGTGGGCAGATTGAGCTGGGAGGAAGGGACCACGAGGTTGGACGGGGGCCGTCCCAGGCGGCTTTTTATCCCTGGAGAATTCCTGTCTGTCCCAGGCTGAAGGGGCAGGGGAGGCCTGCCCCACGGCGCTGAGCGTCGTTGCTGGCTCAGGAATGGAGGAGCTGGCCTTGAGTTTCTCCCCCTCCACCCCCACACAAGGTCTGACGGACAGGAGAGCCGAGAATAAAAGTGCGAGCAGTGTGCACTCAGCCTTGGGCCTGGGGCATCCAGGAGGGACCTGCCCAGAGCACAGGACTGGCATCGGAAGACAAATCCAGGCCCTGTCACCTGCAGGCAGGGCCCTCACAGCTCCCCTGTGCACACGCCCCACCTTTCATGGAGGCGGGAAGAGGGCTGCCTCCAGGGGCTGTGGGGTCCCGGGATCAGGAAAGGGAAGCTCTCAGCAGGTGCCAGGGCACCTTCCATGGACAGTGAGCCAGGCAGGCCAGCGGGGCGCCGTGAGCGAGGGCCGTGGCAGCATGGTCAGGTGACATTGTGGTGAGCCAGCCTGTGTGGGTGGACTGGCTGCAGGTGCGATGTGTACACTGGCCGGACACAGAGCGAAGTGTGCACAGACAGGCGGGGAGACCACCACTTGAGAGCAGCGGTCGCCAGCCTTTCGGACCTCACAGGCCATCAGTGGCCCACAGGCCACCAGCTGGTGACCACGCTTTAGATTAAAGATGCAAAATAGATCGTGGAGGCTTGGAGGATACGGGAGACACCAGAATGGAGGTGGGAAGAGGGGTGAGCGGGAGACGATTTGACCAGAGAAGGCAGAGGCCCGAGGAGCCCAGTGTCTGGAGGGAGCAGTGGTGCGGGGCCTCGGGGGCAGGGGGGACGAGGCTGTGTCGAGGCCTGCAGGTGAGGCAAGGACAGTGTGGACTCACTGGCCAAGAGCAGGAAGAAGGCACTGACCACAGAGGAAGAAGGGTCCGATGAGGTTAAGAAAATGTGTCAACAAGCCTAGGCCCCACGCCCACGTGGCTCAGGGGTGGAGCGTCGACCTATGAACCAGGAGGTCAGGGTTCGATTCCCAGTCAGGGCACATGCCTGGACTGCAGGCTCGACCCCCAGCATGGGGTGTGCAGGAGGCAGCCGATCCATGATTGTCTCTCATCATGGATGTTTCTCTCTCTCCCTCTCCCTTCCTCTCTGAAATCAATAAAAATCTATTAAAAAAAAAAAAAAAAGCCTAGGCCAAGGGCAGAGGGAGTCCGCCCCGGGGAGCCCATCCTGCAATTGAGGGAGAGCGGGACTGTGGGGCTCGCTGAGGTGCAGAGGGGTGTCTGGCAGCCCTGGGGAGGGGGGTGGCTGGCCTTGAACCGTGAAAAGGTAGAGGCAGAAGTGGGGATGCGCTGTCCACAGCCGGGGGTGGGAGCATCAGCTGGTGCAGAGGCCATCTCATCTCTCTGGGACGCTAGGAAGCTGTACATCAAGCATGTCAAACTCGCAGCCCGTGGGCCGCATGCAGCCCACCATGAATGTTTTTGCGGCCCAGCCAATATAATGGTATGAATAAAAATGTCATAACTTAAGTTTTGCAATATCCTGTTATACATAATAATTATTTTTTCTTTTTTAAAATATGGAACGCTTCACAATTTGCGTGTCATCCTTGCGCAGGGCCATGCTAATCTTCTCTGTATTGTTCCCATTTTAGCATATGTGCTGCTGAAGTGAGCACCACACATAACTATTAATAACGAACTGCAACGTTGGCTAATGACCGATGACTATAATCGTGTTTCATCCATTTCCCTTACAGCCTTACGCGCAGGCGCACCATTTCTCTCCACTAACACTAGCGGCGAATATTTTAGCAGCTGATGGCCACGTCATTAGTCTTGGACTGACTTGTTTGGTGTGCGCAACAGGAAACATTTCGCTTTCGGAGAACAAGAAAAATAGGTTTATTTGCGTTACGCTTATTAATTTGTGTGGTTATTCAGTGTCTGGTAAGTTCATGTTCAAATTAATTGTTATTAAAGTGTTCTATTATTTTATGTTAATGACTTATTTATTTCAGGCCTTTGTGTTCAGCATGTCTATCGAAATAAACCTGCGTTTCTATGAAAAGCGAAGCTTTTGTTTGTTTGCGGCCACACGCACTTACACCTTGTTTATTGGGCCCGTGTTAGCCTCTGAGTCTGACATGCTCGCTGTGCACTGTACACGTGCTGCAGGGCCAGACCCCCGAACGCAGTGGCTCTCGGGAGGGAACCTGGACCGGAGGCTGTGCTGCGAGAATGGCCCCTTCTCAGCTCTGGGGTGAGACCCTGGAGGTGCACTCAGCCTCTGTGCACCCCTTGTCAACACCCCTGCTCTGGGCCCTGGGCTCCCGGCAGCGCGAGGGGAGAAGGGGCACAATTGTATCTCTGGGCACCCTTACGTGCCGGCACGTCTCCTGTCATCAGCAAGCCCCCGCGAAGAAAGGGGTGTTAGAGGTGCAGACACCACCATGTTTAGAAATTGCAGGTGAGAAATAAAGTCATTGGCGATTCCGTGCTGTTTCAACATGGACAGGTGACCCATTAGCAGCCTGCTAGGTTACAGTGGCTTAGTTCTTTGGGGTTTGATCATTCAAGGTGTTGTTTTTTTAGATTATTGTCTTCTAAGTGTTTGGAAGTTATTTGTTCAAGTACTTAATGTAGTTTGGCTCAAGTGCCTTTACACTCTAAATGCATGTTGTAGCATTTAATGGGCGAAATGGCCCTGGTTACCTGAGGAGGAGTCAGCACGACTTGGTGTAGACTTAAAGAACACATGTTGTGAATGTCTTATAAGGTGGAATGGTCATTGAAATATCAAGGACTTGAATAATAGTATTTCCTGAAAAATGTATGTTTATGAATTTTCTAACTTAAAAAAAAATAAACAAAGATGCAGGAACCCGGCCTGGAAAGCTGGCCGAGCTCGCCGAAGGCCTCGCAGCTGGAAAGGGTGAGACCCAGAGGAGCACGCTCGGCTCCGTCCTGTGCCGCCCGGCCTCTGGGCTGTCCCCGTGTCCCGGGACTTCCCTCCCCTTCTCTCCGCCGCCTCAGCTCGCAGACTCTCCCGCCTCACGGGGGCAGTTTGGTGAGTCTGCCCCTTCCTCCTGGCGCCCGCCCCACCCTCCCTATGGCCCCGGAGGCCCCAGCTCTCCCTCCTTCTCTCCCTTGGAAGGTGATTAAAGTCATGTCTGAGGGGGCTCAGCGCCCGTGTTCCCTCCTCCTGACTTCCTCCCGCTCCCCATTTCATCCCTTCACCTGCACAGGCCTGTCCCTAACGCCTCTTTGTTCCCGCTCCCACCCTCGTCTGGGTGCCTCTTGCTCTGATGCCTGGGCCTGGCCGTGTAGGGCCACTCAGCCTCGGGGAGCAGAGGTTTCCTGGAGAGCGGAGAGGGGCTCAGCATGTGCCCCACCTGGGGAAGCCTCCAGCTGCCCACACACCTGGACACTCCCACTGCCTTCGGGGAAGGGGCGACTGGAGATCAGGCCCCTACTGCCCTCAGCCACACGGGCCCCTGGCTGAGGCATGTGCCAAAGGAGCCATTAATTGCCAAATTTGCACTCCCTGACAGTGATTGTCTGGATGACAACCTGAAATGCTCAGCTCCCCATTTCCACTCCTGCCAACAGCCCACGGCTAGTCTGCCTGGCGGGGGCTCCCCTCCCTCTGCTTCCTCAGGTGTTAGGACAGGGGAGGGTCAAGACGGGGGAGAGCATCACCAGGCCAGCGCCACAGCTGTGGCCCTGGGGGAAGTCACCCCTCTCCGGGCCTCAGTTTCCTCCTGGTAACATTGAACTAGAGCTGGGATTCCCAACCCGGCAGCACATCAGCAAAGACCCCAGGCTCTGAGCCCTGACCCAGGACCTCCTGGGGGACCCCAGGGGCATTCAGAGTGAAATGGACAACGTTCTGACCCCGGGTGCCCCAGAAGGGCCGTCCTGTTGCCACCGAGTGCCCTGCCCCCACGCTGCCTCTGCAAGGATCCTAGGCAGATGGACACCCACAGCCCATGTCACCTGCAGCGAAACGTGTCTGCGATGACCTCAGCTGGGCTGTCACCCTAGCCTGTCCGACAGGTCTGGACAGAGCTCCCTGTGCAGAGTGTGGGCCGGTGTTTGGGTCTGAAGGGGATGCGTCAGAAAGGTGCCGGCTTGATGTGCGTGTTCATTCTGACCCATTAACCCACGCACTCCACTCGGTGCCACGCTGGTGCTCCCGCAGAGCCAGGCCCTCCCTCCGTCCCGGGCTGGTCTACGCTGCTGGCACCACACACCCACACGCACACACACATACACGCACACACATGCATGCGCACACGCTCACACACACAGGTGCACACACACTGCATGAAGCTCCCACCATCAAAGTCACACCTGTGGGTCCGACACTCTCCCGGAGAGCACCTCCCCCGAGTCCTGCCCTTCAAGGCTGCTCTACGCTGCTCCCCGTGCTGGACAAGGACGTGGGGAGACGTCCCTCAGACCCGGCAGCTGGACGGGTCCCTCCTCCTGGGCCTGTCCCCACCGCAGGTGAAGCGGGAGGACGAGCCTGCAATCCGTGCACCTGGCCTTCCGTCCACTGTGACTGGTTCACCGGCAGCTGCTGTCGGGCGGACGCTCCCAGGGGAGCTGCTGTGCGCTCTGCTGCCCGCCTGTGCCCGAGCCTCGGGGACCACGGCGGCCTTGGGAGGGCACAGCGGCCCCGGGACCAGAAGGCGAGTTGAGCTGGTGCCTCCGGGGAGAGCAGCCAGGCCCCTCTGTCTTCAGGGCACCTGCTTTCCTAGATGGTGACACCCTGCTCCGGATGAAGTTTGGGCCCAGCCCTGCATATGCGCCGGAGCGGGTGCTCTGCTGGTAGCAGACGTGGGAGCCCCCAGGCCGGCTCTTGGCCTCATCTCCCCTCCTCGTCCCTGAGGCCTTGACGACATGTTCAAGGCCTCCCAGGTTCCATGAGGGCCACGTGGAACACAATCCAGTCCAGCCCTCGGTTTCACAGGGAAACCAAGACCCCGAGCACGAAGGTGAGAGTCAAACCCAGGAACAGAACCGGGTCGGGTCCTGGAGCCCAGGCAGAGGCCCTGCGTGTCCTGGCTGCCGTGGGTGCTGGCGACGGACCCTCGTTCTGCGTGATTTCCCGTCAGCTCCTGAAGGGGGGCTCTGTGGCCCCCCACATCTCAGCCTCCCAGTAGGAAGGTGGGAGCCAGGCTGGGGTGGGGAAGTGGGGGGGGACTGGGGGCCAAATGAGGTTCCGGAGGCATCTGGGTATTTTCCCATCTCCACATGCCCCTCCCTGCCCAGGGAGAGAGCCACCCACAGCTCCTGGTCAGGAGGGCTGGGCATGGCCGTCCGCGGGCCACCTGTGGGGAAGGAGCCTCGGCCGAAGCTGAGTCCTTAACGCACGACCTTCTCCAGGTTTCCCAGTCTACACACCCCTGCTGCTTCCCACAGCAGCACAGGCAGGGCCGCATACACGGACTTCACGCAACACACGGACCTGCCACACATACAAATACATGCAAAATCCATGAATGAACATAAACACCCACATGCCTAGAAACACACACACATATGTATATACCCAACCCACACACAAATGCCGACCTCACTAATAGTGTCCACCCACAGGCCCAGGCAGGTTCTGCACACGACCACACGCCAAGCACACGGGGCCGGCTGAGCGAAGGTAAAGGCGGCCAGAGTGGGGGGCGGGGGGACAGGGGGGGAGGCGGCTGGCTGGGGCGGGGGGGTCAGATAGAGCGGGAAGTCACTGTCCTCTAAATGCAAACTCTGAAGCCAGAGATAAAGGACGTTTAAAGGTCAAATTCCCTCTTCACCCATGACCCTTTCCCGGGGCCAGCCCTGCTCAGCGGGAACGTAAGACTCTCCCTTAAATAAAAAAGGAGAAACAGCCTGGCCAGGCACAGAGCAGGACTGAGGGCCACTCTCCGTCGGGCGGGGGTTGGCCCTGAGCCCTTGGCCAGGCCCCGATCTTTCCTGAGCCTCTACCTGCTCCTCTAGGGAAAGGCCTGTCTCCTGAGGCCTGAGGGCTGCTTCCGACCCTCAGCCTGGGGTGTGCGGGGCAGGAGAGAGTCAGGGACAGAGGAGGCGTCAGCCCCGAAGCTTAGGGACCCCCGTGGAGGAGAGGGAGGGCGGCCCGGGAGCGGGGCGGGTTACCTCCTTCTCGGCCTTGGCCTCCTCCACGGTCACAGTGCTGTGGTTCTTGTGCTCCTGGAACATGCACAGGTAGCAGATGCAGGTCTGGTCCGTCTGGCAGAAGAGCTCCATGGTCTTGCCGTGCAGCGGGCACTTGCGGGCCTCGAAGTCGCCGATGGGCTCCAGCAGCGGGTGGTCGCGGAAGGCGGCGCCCTCCAGGTGTGGCTTGAGGTGCAGCTCGCAGAAGGAGGCCTGGCACACCAGGCAGGACTTGACCGCCTTCTGCTTGTTGCCGATGCAGGAGTCGCACAGGACCTCCTCTGCGCCCGGCTTGGCGCGCGGCAGGCTGCCCGGGTCCGCCCGGGGGAAGCTGTGCCTCCTGGCGTCCCCGGGCTCCCCGATGGCCAGGGCGGGCTTGCGGGGCTCCGAGAAGATGGACTTGCGCAGCTCCCCCTTCTCGGCGAAGGTGACCGGTGGCTTCTTGGCGGCCCCCAGCTGCAGCCCAGCGTAGGGGGACCGCTTGCCGTCCCCGGAGTCCATGCTGAAGTAGTTGGGGCCCTTGTCGTCCACCGACTCCACGAACTGGATGATGGGCCGCCGCCACTCGCTCCCCAGGAACAGGGTGCTCTTCCCCTCCCCTGGCTTCGGGGTGCTGCCCGGGCTCTTGCCCTCAGCCGCCTCCCCGCTGTGCCCGTTGGTGGCCTTGGCGTCTTTACTGTCTGCCTTGGCCCCGTTCTCAGGGCTGCCCACGGGGCCTGGCGGGCTTCGGGCTTCCCTGGCCTCCGGGCTGGCCCCGTTGCTCCGGGCGGCATCGGTGGCGTCCATGGCAGGCGCTTGGCGGGTCTGTCTCAGGGTCAGGGGCTGCGGTGGTAGCCTCTCGGTGGCGTCTGCCGGGCAGTGGGACAGGCAGCGGTGGAGCCCAGAGACACACCTTGAGGGGAGGGAGGAGGAGGCGGAGGGACAGGCTGGGGCGAGCCGGCACAGGGCCGCCTCCAGGCAGAGCAGCTCCCTATCCAGGCCACACCCTGCACATCAGACCCACCCTGACTTGTGGAAGCAGTGTTTTTTCTCCCCCAGTTTAATCATTTCCTGCAGCTCAGCAACCAGTCGGGCTGCTTCCTTCTGATGCACCTTTTAAAGGGGAGCCGTGTCCTCACAGGTGGGCCAGTTTGCTGAGCCGAGAGGCCCCTGGGGCAGAGGCCGAGGTGTTGCTGAGGCCCACGGACAGGGGGCTGTGAACTGGGTCATACAAGCCAAACAGCCGTGTGATGTGTGGGCCTGGGTTCGGAGGGGAGGCCCCCTGCGCGGGACGGTGGGGTTGCTCCTCGTCTGAAGGGAAAGGCTGGGTGCCAGGGATTTCGGGTTTGCAATGAAATGGCTGCCAATTATTCAACTCACCTGGTCACGCCCAGGCAGTCCCCGCTACATTACAATCCCGCAGCCTGCTCAATGATCCCACTTAACAGACGAGGAAACGGAAGCTCTAGGAAGAGAACGCACTGGCCTAAGTCACCTGGGAGAGCCGGCATCTGAACCCAAGGCCTAGAGATGCACAGGTCTTTCCTCAGCGCCACCTGAGCACCACCGTGCAAGGCGGCCTCAGAGCCGTGCGTCTGGCAGCCCTAACCAGGTGCGCACAGCCCTGCGGTTGTTCCTGTCAGAGCAGGCCAGAACTTGCTTGGATCTAAAAGACAGACACAGTAATGAGGGGAATGCAAGCAATGCCAGGCCAGGGGGCTGGGTCCTAGGGCCCAAACACTTACCTCGCACTGTCTCCACAGCAGGTTTGCTGTGTGACTCAGAAAACATCTGCCCCCCTCCCCCCCCTCAGAGCCAGGCCTCCTAAAAGAAGCCATGAAGGTGGGCCTCAGGTTATTCCCGAAGGGGGCTGTTCAGGTGTGAAATCCTCTCAGCACAGAGCTCAGGACCAGACGTGAGGAAGCCTACGCCAGCAGAGGCCTCTCTCCGACCACCTGCAGGAGCACCTGCCAGACAGGCCACCTGGTTCCCACCTGGGCTGTGACCCATTGCCATGGTCCTGGGGAGCCTCCCCAGCCAGTGCATAACTGTGCCTCTCCCGGGTAGGGCTGGAGGGACAGAACAGGTGGGTGCGGCTGGGGTGGCATGTTCTGGGTGGTGTGTATGCAGGAGAGTGGGTTTCCCTCCCTCCCCTTGAATCCAGGTCAAGCTCAGGAGTCCCGCCCTGCTGGCTCACCAGGCTGAGCAGCTAATCCTTTGCAATAATATCCCTGGGAAAAGAGCCTAGACAAGCTTGCTTCACAAGCCAGCTGGAGTTTTAAGAGGTGTGGGGTGGTATTGGGGTGTAGACCTGGCTCCATAATGGGAATTCCCTCTGTTCTCAGGCCCCAAGGAGCCACCTCTTGTTTGAACTTACTAGGAAGTTGGCTAAGAGCTCATGGGGTCTTCGAGGGTGGGGAGCCCTTCCTCAAAAACTCAGTCCCCATTCCACGGGGCTCTTGCCAAAGGTGAGGAGGGAGAGCCCCCTCTCCTCACAGTGTCTCCCCAACCTTGTGAGAATAGACATAAGGAGGAAAGAGCAGGGAAGCCAAGAAGCATAAGAGAAAAAACAAAAGGTTCTAGTATGGATCCGCCATCAATGGGCTGAGCCTGGGGCTGCACTAGGAGGCTCTGCTAGTCCTTGGAGCTCACGCACCTTCATCCCAAGTCTGAGGGATGAGTCTGAGCCTTGGGAGTAGCTGACACAGAGTAGATGCTCAGAGAACATTGGTGGATGGATGGATGGATGGGTGAGTGGATGGATGAATGGATGGGTGGATAGATAGATGGATGGATGAGTTGGTGGATGGATGGATGGATGGATGGATGGATGGATGGATGGATGGATGGATGAATGGGTGGGTGGATGGATGGATGGATGGATGGATGGATGAGTGTATGGATGAATGAATGAGTGGATAGATAGATGGATGGGTAGGTGGATGGATGGATGGATGGATGGATAAGTGGATGGATGGATGGATGGATGCATGGATGGATGCATGGATGGGTGAGTAGATGAATGAATGGATGGGTGGATGCATGGATGGATGGATGGATGGATGGGTAAGTGGATGATGGACGGATGAGTTGGTGGATGGATGGATGGGTGGATGGATAGATGCATGGATGAATAGATGAGTGAGTGGGTGGGTGGATGAATGGGTGTGTGGGTGGTTGGGTGGGTGGATGTATGGATGCATGCATGGATGGATAGATGAATGGATGGGTGGGTGGATGGATGGATGGATGGATGGATGGAAGAAATAAAAGTTAGATGAATATGAGTGGGGAAATAGATGGGTAATATATGTGAAGAATGATGGGTGGGCAAAAAAATGGATGGATGGATGAATATATAGTTTGCAAATTGGATAAAATAACTGAGAAAAAAGGAAGGAAAAAGACAGGAATAGAGAGAGAAAGGAAGATAGGTGGGAAGGAGAGAGTTATGAGAAGGGAAGAGAAAGGATGGATGAAGATGAATAGGTAGAAGGCGGTGGGTGTGCTGATAACAGTTTAGCAGATGGCTCTTCCAGGGTGAAAAAGTGCTGGTTTGTAGTGTGCCCATTTTTCCTACCATGACCAATCTCCAGCTACCAATGCAAGATGTGTGGGGAAGAGATGCACCCAATTGGCTCTCCTGAGCTATTGGGAGCCAGCTCCAGCCTATCACCGAAGAGTGGTGGGAAACGGAAGTAGACTGATAGACCGTAGGAGGGAGACAAAACATATGGATTCTGGAGGATGCCACCCTCAGTTGTCCTGAGGAAGGAAACCAGGTTCAAGTGACTTCAAGACTGTGAAAATCAAGGCTGATTTATGTCTTCCACAGGCGTTCCCTGTGACCCAGGCCATCAGTGATGGCTCCTTCCCCTGGACCCCTGTCTGTCCCACTCTGAGGCATTCAGCTCAGACCACTCAATACTGTTGTGATTCACTCATGGACACAGATTTCTTGAGCAGATTTCTTACTATGTGCCAGGCCCTAACCAAGGGGCCGGTCACACAGCATGAGTGAGTTGGAGAGCTCACACTCCCGTGGGAAAACAAACCAGTGAGTCGATTATTTGAGTTTGGAGTAAACAGTGAAGGGGGCATTCTGTGAGGGGCTGTGCTGCAGAGAGGAGGAGGAGGAGGAGGAGGAGGAGTAGGAGCCGGAGACGTGCTGAGAGGCCTCCCGCCAGGCTGGGTGGGGGCTCACTCCCCAGCACAGAGGGGACTTGGGTTCAACTCAGCAGATAAGTATTTGGTTGAACGCTGGTTGACTGGTCTTCGATCCTCCTGGGCAGGGCCCCTGACCCCTTCCTCCCTTGGGGGACCCGATCCTTCCAAATGCCTGGTGGGAGGTAGGGGCTCTTGGGGACCCCAAGGCCTGAAGAGACCTTCTCAGAGGAAGCCCTGCTCTTCCAGGACGGACGGAGCCCTCACACCCCACCCGCCTGCGGCCGGCCACATCGAAGAGCAAGGATTCTGTCTGCTCAGATGTGAGGGCTGAGCTGGCACTGAGCGCCATCCGTGGGAAACCGACGGCTGAGAGCTGCCCCAGGCCCTTCACTCCGCCCCGCCCGGGTGCCATCCAGGGCCCAACTACACTCAGTCCATCCCCTGGGCCTGCCCCCTCCAACCCAAATCCAGTGGCACTGGCCACAAGCAGACAGTCCCTGACGATGGCAGAGACTGTGCCACACGCCAACTGGCAGGAAGGACCCAAGGCCACCTACCCATGTGCTGAGGGATGGGAGCAGAGGACCTCTTCTATTTTTAAAAATATTTTTATTGGTTCCAGAGAGGAAGGGCGAGGGAGAGCGATAAGCATCCATGATGAGAGAGTCATGGGTCAGCTGCCTCCTGCACGCCCCACACTGGGGATCGAGCCCGAAGCCGGGCATGTGCCCTGACTGGGAATCCAACTGTGGCCTCCTGGTTCATGGGTCAATGTTCACCCGCTGAGCCAGGCCAGTGGGGCTTGTGTGATGTAGCATGTGGGGTCTGCTTTCACGTGGACTAGTGTAACTCTCTCATGCACTAAGCTGAAAGAGCCGTGCAAAGAAAAGAAAGAAAAGAGATCAGCGGGGAGTCCTCCCAGGTGAGGCCCAGACCCAGGCCTTCTCTGCAAGGACCCAGCACAGACGCACTCACTCACACTCGCCCTGAGCTCCGGGACTCTGACCAGGACTCCGACCAGGACTCCGACCAGAACTCCGACCAGGGACCTCGCAGAGAAACAGAATCGTCCGGCTTCAGGGCCAGGGCTGCAGGCAGGACTGAAGGCTGCCTGGCACCATCCTCCCTTTGCTGAGCCCTCCTCCCACACAGCCCTCCCCCCCACAGCCCTCCCCCACACACAGCCCTCCCCCACACAGACCTCCCCATACAGCCCTCCCCATACAGCCCTCCCCACACAGCCCTCCCCCACACACAGCCCTCCCCCACACAGACCTCCCCATACAGCCCTCCCCATACAGCCCTCCCCCACACAGGCCTCCCCATACAGCCCTCCCCCACACAGCCCTCCCCCACACAGGCCTCCCCCACACAGCCCTCCCCCACACAGCCCTCCCCCACACAGGCCTCCCCCCACACAGCCCTCCCCCACACAGCCCTCCCCCCCACAGCCCTCCCCCACACACAGCCCTCCCCCACACAGGCCTCCCCATACAGCCCTCCCCCCACACAGCCCTCCCCCACACAGGCCTCCCCACACAGCCCTCCCCCACACAGGCCTCCCCCACACAGCCCTCCCCCACACAGGCCTCCCCATACAGCCCTCCCCCACACAGCCCTCCCCCACACAGGCCTCCCCACACAGCCCTCCCCCACACAGGCCTCCCCATACAGCCCTCCCCATACAGCCCTCCCCCACACAGCCCTCCCCCACACAGCCCTCTCCCACACAGGCCTCCCCCACACAGCCCTCTCCCACACAGGCCTCCCCCACACAGCCCTCCCCCCCACAGCCCTCTCCCATACAGCCCTCCCCCCACACAGCCCTCCCCCCCACAGCCCTCCCCAACACAGTGCAGGCAGGCGCCAAATCTGGGTCTCCCTGTGGGTTCCCTGAGACCGTCTGCACCCCATTTGCCTGCCTGGCCCGTTTTTCAGCGGCTGTCCCACAGGCTTTGCCTGCACTGCCTTTCCTAACATCTCGCCATGACCCACAAACACCAAACAGCGGCCTTGGCATCCTCACCTCTGGCTAAGGGTCCCCACGCCGGGCACGAGTGGCAGCGTAGCCTCCCCCAGAGACACCCAGGCCCAGCCCGGCAGCGACGGCAGGCTCCCCCTCCAGGCTCTTGTCTTCCCAGCTCCCCCAGACTGAGGCATCAGCCCTCCTCCGGCCCTGGCACTGCCCCCTTCTCCCCCCCCCCCCCCCCCGGCTTTTCCCAGCCACTGGCCTTGGTCTGAGCCAGAGCGCCGCACGCAGCAAGGCGGCCTCCGAAAGGAGAGGGCATCGGGGCTGCGTCCCGTCCTGGGGGGTAACCCACCCAGGACCTACAGGAGGGCAGGCGGCGAGGGCCCTGCCCCCTGTTGGCACTTCCCTGACACGGACCGACGGCTCCGACCAGGACTCCGACCAGGGCTCCGACCAGGACTCCAACCAGGGCTCTGACCAGGGCTCCAACCATGGCTCTGAACAGGACTCCGACCAGGACTCCGACCAGGCTCCGACCAGGACTCTGACCAGGGCTCAGACCAGGGATCCGACCAGGACTCCGACCAGGGATCCGACCGGGGATCCGACCAGGACTCCGACCAGGACTCCGACCAGTGCTCCGACCAGGACTCTGACCAGGGCTCCGACCAGGGATCCGACCGGGGATCCGACCAGGACTCCGACCAGGCTCCGACCAGGACTCTGACCAGGGCTCAGACCAGGGATCCGACCAGGACTCCGACCAGGGGATCCGACCAGGACTCCGACCAGTGCTCCGACCAGTGCTCCGACCAGGACTCTGACCAGGGATCCGACCAGGACTCCGACCAGGACTCCGACCAGGGATCCGACCAGGACTCCGACCAGGGATCCGACCAGGACTCCGACCAGGGCTCCGACCAGGACTCCGACCAGGGCTCCGACCAGGGCTCCGACCAGGACTCTGACCAGGACTCCAACCAGGGCTCTGACCAGGGCTCCAACCATGGCTCTGAACAGGACTCCGACCAGGACTCCGACCAGGCTCCGACCAGGACTCTGACCAGGGCTCAGACCAGGGATCCGACCAGGACTCCGACCAGGGATCCGACCAGGACTCCGACCAGTGCTCCGACCAGTGCTCCGACCAGGACTCTGACCAGGGATCCGACCAGGACTCCGACCAGGACTCCGACCAGGGATCCGACCAGGACTCCGACCAGGGATCCGACCAGGACTCCGACCAGGGCTCCGACCAGGACTCCGACCAGGGCTCCGACCAGGGCTCCGACCAGGACTCCGACCAGGGCTCAGACCAGGACTCCGACCAGTGCTCCGACCAGGACTCCGACCAGGACTCCGACCAGGGATCCGACCAGGGCTCCGACCAGGGCTCTGAACCAGGACTCCGACCAGGACTCCGACCAGGGATCCGACCAGGACTCCGACCAGGACTCCGACCAGGGATCCGACCAGGACTCCGACCAGGGATCCGACCAGGGATCCGACCAGGACTCCGACCAGGACTCCGACCAGTGCTCCGACCAGGACTCCGACCAGGTCTCCGACCAGGGCTCCGACCAGGGCTCCGACCAGGACTCCGACCAGGGATCCGACCAGGGATCCGACCAGGGATCCGACCAGGACTCCGACCAGGACTCCGACCAGGGCTCCGACCAGGGCTCTGACCAGGGCTCTGAACCAGGACTCCGACCAGGACTCCGACCAGGGATCCGACCAGGGCTCTGAACCAGGACTCCGACCAGGACTCCGACCAGGGATCCGACCAGGACTCCGACCAGGACTCCGACCAGGGCTCCGACCAGGGCTCTGAACCAGGGCTCTGACCAGGGCTCTGACCAGGGCTCTGACCAGGGATCCGACCAGGACTCCGACCAGGACTCCGACCAGTGCTCCGACCAGGACTCCGACCAGGACTCCGACCAGGGATCCGACCAGGACTCCGACCAGGGATCCGACCAGGGCTCCGACCAGGGCTCTGAACCAGGACTCCGACCAGGACTCCGACCAGGGATCCGACCAGGACTCCGACCAGGGCTCCGACCAGGGCTCCGACCAGGGCTCTGAACCAGGGCTCTGACCAGGGCTCCGACCAGGGCTCTGACCAGGGATCCGACCAGGGCTCCGACCAGGACTCCGACCAGGGCTCCGACCAGGACTCCGACCAGGGCTCTGACCAGGACTCTGACCAGGGCTCTGACCAGGACTCTGACCAGGGATCCGACCAGGGCTCCGATCAGGACTCTGAACAGGGCTCCGACCAGGGCTCCGACCAGGGCTCCGACCAGGGCTCTGACCAGGGATCCGACCAGGGCTCCGACCAGGACTCCGACCAGGGCTCCGACCAGGACTCTGACCAGGGCTCCGACCAGGACTCTGACCCAGGGCTCTGACCAGGACTCTGACCCAGGGCTCCGACCAGGACTCTGACCAGGGATCCGACCAGGACTCTGACCCAGGGCTCTGACCCGGACTCTGACCCAGGGCTCCGACCAGGACTCTGACCAGGGATCCGACCAGGACTCTGACCCAGGGCTCCGACCAGGACTCTGACCCAGGGCTCCGACCAGGACTCCGACCAGGACTCCGACCAGGACTCTGATCAGGACTCTGACAAGGGCTCTGACCAGGACTCTGACAAGGGCTCTGACAAGGGCTCTGACCAGGACTCTGACCAGGACTCTGACCAGGGCTCTGACCAGGACTCTGACCAGGGCTCTGATCAGGACTCTGACCAGGGCTCTGACCAGGACTCTGACAAGGGCTCTGACCAGGGCTCTGACCAGGGCTCTGACCAGGACTCTGACAAGGGCTCTGACCAGGACTCTGACAAGGGCTCTGACAAGGGCTCTGACCAGGGCTCTGACCAGGACTCTGACCAGGACTCTGACCAGGGCTCTGACCAGGACTCTGACCCAGGGATCTGACCAGGACTCTGACCAGGGCTCTGACCAGGACTCTGACCAGGACTCTGACCAGGACTCTGACCCAGGGATCTGACCAGGACTCTGACCCAGGGATCTGACCAGGACTCTGACCAGGACTCTGACCAGGGCTCTGACCCAGGGCTCTGACAAGGGCTCTGACCAGGGCTCTGACCAGGGCTCTGACCTAGTGCCCGGGGCAGCTCCAGCCAAGGAGCGCTGACTCCTGCGGCCTGGGCCCAGCCACGAGCCACAGCGAGGATGTGCCCGCCTGGGGAGCACCGCCCAGGCGGGTGGTGTGGCGGGTCCCTGCAGGGTGTGTGGTCAGCAGAGCCCGGATGGGAAAGGAGACCCCACCTCCGTGTGGTGGGGCCCCATCGTCCGCTGAGAGCCCCGGAGCGTAAAAACTGAGTTTTCGTGGAGAAAGAAAAAATCCGCCTCAAAACAGCACTCGCCCTCCTGCCTGACTCCAGCCCCGCCGCCCAGCTCAGCGCCACCATCGCATCGGCCGCTGCCTGGGACACACTGCTCGAGTAAACACCCGTCCTCTGGGGCTGGGGCTCGGTGACACCTGTCCGATCCCACGGCGTCCACAGCCCGGGGACTGGCTCCGGGGGGGGGTGGGGGGAGGGGGCGACTGGAAGGGGGGAGAGCAGCAGGAACCGGAGCTTGGCCGGAGACAGAGCCCCGGGGACTGTGCTGGTGTGTGAATGGGCCGGTGCCTCCATTACTCCACCAGGTTCCTGCTACACAGAGCCGAGTCCCAGCCCCTGCGGGAGCACTGAGGGGAGAGGGAAGAGCACTGAGGGGAGAGGGAGGAGCACTGAGGGGAGAGGGAGGAGCACTGAGGGGAGAGGGAGGAGCTCTGAGGGGAGAGGGAGGAGCACTGAGGGGAGAGGGAGGAGCACTGAGGGGAGAGGGAGGAGCACTAAAGGGAGAGGGAGGAGCACTGAGGGGAGAGGGAGGAGCACTGAGGGGAGAGGGAGGAGCTCTGAGGGGAGAGGGAGGAGCACTGAGGGGAGAGGGAGGAGCACTGAAGGGAGAGGGAGGAGCACTGAGGGGAGAGGGAGGAGCACTGAGGGGAGAGGGAGGAGCTCTGAGGGAGAGGGAGGAGCACTGAGGGGAGAGGGAGGAGCACTGAAGGGAGAGGGAGGAGCTCTGAGGGGAGAGGGAGGAGCACTGAGGGGAGAGGGGAGGAGCTCTGAGGGGAGAGGGAGGAGCACTGAGGGGAGAGGGAGGAGCTCTGAGGGAAGAGGGAGGAGCACTGAGGGGAGAGGAAGGAGCACTGAGGGGAGAGGGAGGAGCTCTGAGGGGAGAGGGAGGAGCTCTGAGGGGAGAGGGAGGAGCACTGAGGGGAGAAGGAGGAGCTCTGAGGGGAGAGGAAGGAGCACTGAGGGGAGAGGCAGGAGCTCTGAGGGGAGAGGGAGGAGCTCTGAGGGGAGAGGCAGGAGCACTGAGGGGAGAGGGAGGAGCTCTGAGGGGAGAGGCAGGAGCACTGAGGGGAGAGGGAGGAACTCTGAGGAGAGAGGGAGGAGCACTGAGGGGAGAGGGAGGAGCTCTGAGGGGGAGAGGCAGGAGCACTGAGGGGAGAGGGAGGAACTCTGAGGGGAGAGGGAGGAGCTCTGAGGGGAGAGGGAGGAGGACTGAGGGGAGAGGCAGGAGCTCTGAGGGGAGAGGGAGGAGCTCTGAGGGGAGAGGCAGGAGCACTGAGGGGAGAGGGAGGAGCTCTGAGGGGAGAGGGAGGAGCACTGAGGGGAGAGGGAGGAGCTCTGAGGGGAGAGGCAGGAGCACTGAGGGGAGAGGGAGGAGCTCTGAGGGGAGAGGGAGGAGCACTGATGGTTGTGGGAGGAGCACTGAGGGTAGTGGGAGGAGCACTGAGGGGAGAGGGAGGAGGACTGAGGGGAGAGGCAGGAGCTCTGAGGGGAGAGGGAGGAGCACTGAGGGGAGAGGGAGGAGCTCTGAGGGGAGAGGGAGGAGGACTGAGGGGAGAGGCTGGAGCACTGAGGGGAGAGGGAGGAGCACTGAGGGGAGAGGCGGGAGCACTGAGGGGAGATGGAGGAGCTCTGAGGGGAGAGGGAGGAGCACTGAGGGGAGAGGGACGAGCTCTGAGGGGAGAGGCAGGAGCACTGAGGGGAGAGGGAGGAGCACTGAGGGGAGAGGCAGGAGCACTTAGGGTAGAGGGAGGAGCACTAAGGGGAGAGGGACGAGCTCTGAGGGGAGAGGCAGGAGCACTGAGGGGAGAGGCAGGAGCACTGAGGGGAGAGGGAGGAGCACTGAGGGGAGAGGGAGGAGCTCTGAGGGGAGAGGGAGGAGCACTGAGGGGAGAGGGAGGAGCTCTGAGGAGAGAGGGAGGAGCACTGAGGGGAGAGGTGGGAGCACTGAGGGGAGAGGCGGGAGCACTGAGGGGAGAGGGAGGAGCACTGAGGGGAGAGGGAGGAGCTCTGAGGGTAGAGGGAGGAGGACTGAGGGAAGAGGTAGGAGCACTGAGGGGAGAGGCAGGAGCACTGAGGGGAGAGGGAGGAGGACTGAGGGGAGAGGCGGGAGCACTTAGGGTAGAGGGAGGAGCACTGAGGGGAGAGGGACGAGCTCTGAGGGGAGAGGCAGGAGCACTGAGGGGAGAGGGAGGAGCACTGAGGGGAGAGGTGGGAGCACTGAGGGGAGAGGCAGGACCTCTGAGGGGAGAGTGAGGAGCACTGAGGGGAGAAGTAGGCGAGCGGAGAAAACCTCCTGAGACGGTGGCTCCCAGGACCTGCTCGGAGGGTTACTGGCTTTGTCCGTTTAAGAGAGGAGCAGGGCTCTTCTCTGGGAGGAGGGGGTGCTGAAGGAAGCTGCGGGTTGTCCTCCCCTTGGGGCTGGGCTTTGCCCTGCACCTCAGCCCCCCGGTGCCTCCAGCACTGAACCCCCTGGTTATAGGGCTGTGTCCCCACAGAGAAGGGCCGGGACAGCACCAGAGGCTGAAGCCAACCCGCGAGCACAGCGGCGGGATTGCGGCCTGGGGAGGGCGGCCCACGGCACCCTCAGTGCCCGCAGGTGTCTGCCCTCCCCCCTCTCCAGGCAGCAAGGGGAGGCCCGGCGAGAGGCACGGCACGCGTGGCCACGCCTCAGAGAGCGCGAGGTGGGCCAGGGCCGCCAGCGGTAGGACGTGGACTAGACGCCCTGGGTTTCCTCTCTGCTGTTTGAATTCTAGAACCCAATTTTTCCCAGAATTATGAAAAATAGGAGGAAAGGGCCTGGCCAGTGTGGCTCAGTGGTTGAGCATCCACCTATGAACCAGGAGGTCACTTTTTGATTCCCGTCAGGGCACAGGCCGGGTTGTGGGCTCCATCCCCAGTGGGGGGCGTGCAGGAGGCAGCCGATCAGTGATTCTCTCTCATCATGGATGTTTGTATCTCTCTCTCCCTCTCCCTTCCTCTCTGAAATCTATTTTAAAAATATATTTTAAAAAATAGGAGGGAAGGGAAAGACACGGAGCGCAGATGGACCGGTGGTGGGCGGCCCGGCAGGCTCCAGGGCCGGCCCCAGCTGCAGCGGAGGCCACAGGGGGGGCAGAGGCCCTGAGGGGTCAGTGAGCTCGAGCCACGCGGAGTAGATGGGGTGCATTGTGGAGAGCAGCCCTAGCTCCTGAAGCCTCAGCAGGCGCGCCCCCCCCCCCCAGACAGGCCAGGAGCCTGACCAGGTCCAGGCAGTGCTAGCACCTCAGGGAGACATTAAGAAGAAGAAGACACGCTTCACACCCTGAGTCTGCAGTGGGCAGCTCGCTCTCCCAGGAACAGACAGAGGGGACCCGTCCCCTCTCGGGCTCCTGCCGGCCTCCCCATCCTCATCACCGTCCTCGTCGGAATAACAACAGCACCGCTGTTTTGCACTGAGGGTAGACCCTCCGCCAGACACAGGAACAGCTTATCCCACTTGGAGTGCGGGAAACGAGTTAAGTCGGCTCGCGTGAATTGCGCGTACTCCGCGGGAGCCGTCTTAACTCGGTTCATATAGATTTGCGGTGGAGTGCGGGAAACGTGTAAACTCGGGCCGATTGTAACTGCGTATTACCAAATATTTGTTTGTTTGCCGTTCACAAAGATACCTACCTGCGTATGCGAACCGTTTCATACCCATTGGGGTAATAGGGTATCATAAAAAATCCTGATTTTGCGCGGGAAACCTAAATAATTGCCCGCGCCATCTTATATTTGGCGGGAAATTCACCCGACACCGTAGTGATCCCTAACCTTACAGCTCCTCCTGGGACGTGGCCCAGAGGCCCAGAGGGGAGCCACTTGTCCAGGCCACACAGAGACCTGGGCTCCTGCGCCCGCAAACCTCACCACCAACCAGGGAGGGAGCACCACCGTCCATCTCACTGATGGGAAATGAAGACTAAGCTGAGCGACACACCCTCAGCCACTCAACTGTTAGTCAACGAGGCACATACACCAGCTCCCAAGCCTAACGCCCCTGAAATGAGAGCCATGGGGGCCACCTCCTTCCACAGCTCTACCCCCGGGAAGGCAGGGTCCCTGTGAGGCCCCCAGGGGGCGGCAGGCAAGAGCCACTCAGCCCTCGGCGCAGGGACAGGACCGAGCGACGTCATTCATTACACGCTGCCGGGCCAGCTGAGCCCCAGCGTGGACCCCCTCAGCCTCCCATGATCCTGGGGGGCAAGTACTTCCCTTCTCCCGCGTTTCAGCAGAACCTGAGGCAGAGAGGTTGAGTCACCTGCCCGAGGTCACATGATTAGTAAGCGCGTTGAGGTTTTGAACTCGACATAACCAGGACTCAAGAAGTCTCCTTCCAGCCCTGGCCAGTAACTCAGTCGGTGAGAGCGTTGTCCCATACGTCAAGGGTTGTGGGTTCGATCCCTGGTCAGGGTGCATGCAAGTAGCAACCAACAGATGCATAAATAAGTGCAACAACAAATGGATGTTTCTCTCTCCATGCCCCTCACTCTCTCTAGAATAATTCAATAAATACATTTTTTTTAAAAAAAGAAGCCCAGCCAGTGTTGCTCAGTGGTTAAGCATCAACCTATGAACCAGGAGGTCACTTTTTCGATTCCCAGTCAGGGCACAGGCCCGGGTTGCGGGCTCGATCCCCAGTGTGGGGCGTGCAGGAGGCAGCCGATCCATGATTCTCTCTCATCCTCGATGTTTCTCTCCCTCTCCCTCTCCCTTCCTCTCTGAAATCAATAAAAATATTTTTAAATAAATAAAAAATTGAAGAAAGAGTCTCCTCATTCCTTAAACCCTAGTGCCAGCTTTTCCCTTCTGCGTCAAGCAGGCTAACTGACTTCATAGGCTAACAGTTACCTTTGTGATGTCTCTACAGATTCTTCCGTTTCCCCGTCTCTATCCCGGGAATTTCTTTCCAGCCTGCCCCCCCCACCCCCCCCCCACCCCCCCCCCCCGCCCCCCCCCCCGCCCATGACTGCCTCAGCCCCACCCCAGCTCGGGCGGGGAGCCCCCGCCCCCGGAGGCTGTGAAGGCAGAGTCTGCTCTCCCGCCCAGGCCCCGCTGGGCTCCCAGGTGTGTGGTTTCACCTGTGGGCATAGCTGAGCCCAAAACCTGGATCAGAGACACACCCAGAGCCACAGGCAGAACCAGACCCCAAACCAGACCCAGACCCAGACCCAGAGCACCCTGACAGGCAGAGGGGCTGGAGCGGCTGGAGGGCTCTAGGCAGGGGGACGGGCGAGGGGAGGAACCTGCTGCGCCAAGAGAAGGGGCGCCCACACTGGGTCGCCCTGATTGGCAAGAGCACCCACGGCTCCGGAGGAGGAGCACAGGCGGGCTGGGCGGGGAGGACTGGGCATGGCAGCCTGGCAGGGAAGCGTGGGCTCTTCAGGCCTCACCTCCTGGCCAGACTGGCCCTCACACCCAAAGCCTAACGAGCGGCCGCCCCGGGCTGTCTCACAGCTGCGCCCTCGCCGCCCCACCCACCGTGGGGTCTTAGCGTAGTTGGCACTTCTTCCAAGAATCACTTCTTGACCCTCCCCCCCCCAATCCAGGCTGGGTGGCCCTCCCCTGCCCCCCCGCCCCATCCTTCCTAGGTCCCCAGTGGCTGCCTGGGTCGCACTGCGTCACAGCCCACAGCCACCCCGAGCCCACATGTCTGCTCATCTCTGTGGCCAGTGTTCCAGGCCGTGCCGGGCACACACTGGGTGCGTGAAGAACACCTGCTGAGTGGACGGATGGTACGACAGAACAAAAGGGAGGCGGCTGTTGGCATCTCGTGGGTCCTGCCCCCAAGCCCACGGTTCCCAAACACTGTCCCAGGTGCCCAGCTCGGTCTTGGTGAGAACAGGTGAGGGTTCAAGGGTGCGAGGCTGATGGCACCGTGAGGCATCACCCAGATGGAGGGAGGTGGGCAGGAGGGGGTGGTGCAGGGCTGGGCCCTGGCTCACTTTCCAGGGAAGCCAGGCGAGGAGACGTGTCAGGGCAGGAGCGGCCGCCTCCCCTCCGCCTCCGCCTCCGGGTGCGAGGGAGCCAGAGCTGAGCGCAGAGCGGCCAGAGGAGAAAAGCCAGAGGCAGCGCCTTCCAAGGTCTCCCCAGGCCGTGCTGCTGTGTCGTCACAACTTCAAGACAAAGCCTCCTGGCTCGCCCAGAGCCCTCCAGCCCCCAGCCTCCTGCTGCCCATCCCTGATGCAGAGCCATCCGTGGGCAAAGGGCATGGGGCAGGGAGGGAGAGGGGAGGCCGCCGGGCAGTGAGAAAGGGAGACGACAAGAGGGCTGAGCCCGGCCGGCCAGCGGGCCTCAATGGTTGAGCGTTGAACACTATTGAGGCTATGAAGCGAGGAGGTCACAGTTGGATTCCTGGTCAGGGCACAGGCCCGCGTTTGTGGGCTTGACCTCCCATGTGGGGTGTGCAGGAGGCAGCCGATCCTCTCATCATTGATGTTTCTATCTCCATCCCTCTCCCTTCCTCTCTGAAATCAATAAAAATATAGTTAAAAAGACAGAAGGGAGGGAGGGAGGGAGGGAGGGAGGAAGGGAGGAAGGAAGGAAGGAAGGAAGAAAGGAAGGAAGGAAGGAAGGAAGGAAGGAAGGAAGGAAGGAAGGAAGGGAGGGAGGGGGAGGAAGAAAGGGAGGAAGGAAGGAAGGAAGGAAGGAAGGGAGGGAGGGAGGGAGGGAGGAAGGGAGGAAGGAAAGGAAGGGAGGAAGGAAGGGAGGGAGGGAGGAAGGAAGGGAGGAAGGAAGGAAGGAAGGAAGGAAGGAAGGGAGGGAGGGAGGGAGGAAGAAAGGGAGGAAGGAAGGAAGGAAGGAAGGGAGGGAGGGGAGGGAGGAAGGAAGAAAGGGAGGGAGGGAAGGAAGGAAGGAAGGATGGAGGGAGGAGGGGAGGAAAGAGGGCTGCGAGAAAGTTGAAGAGGAACAAAAGGGCAGCAGCGAACAAGAGGCAGAGGGAGTGAAGGAGGGAGAGGCGGTGGGGACAGGGTGCTCCCAGCCTCCGCACCCCTCCCGCCTGGTCCCTGAGCAGCTCCATGAGGTATAATTATCCTGTTCTTTCCTTTTATTTTACTTCACTTTTTATTACCAAAAAAACGTCAAACATACACAAAGTAAGCAAAATAGTGTAATTTAAATCCCTAGGCACCTATCACCCGCTGTGACAATTATCGCGGTGCCATCTTTGTTTCGTTATATTTTTATCCACTCTATTTCTATTTTTTTCGACGTTGCTATTTTTTAGGAAATTTTACAGACAATGTACAGGTACTAGCTGCACGATGCTGGTAGATGTTTACATCCAGACACTCACACGCTTCACACAACATGGCAACGTTCCTCTCACGGGAACGCCCCTGCTCCTCGCAGTCAGCGCCCCCTCCCCCCGAACGAACCTGATTTCGAACTAAAGGTTGGTGGTGCCCTGATGTCACAGAGGTGGGATGGCAGAATGTGCACTTGCTCTTTCTCTCGTTACGTTGTTTTGGAGATTTACCCACCGTGGCTGGCGCCGTATCAGGAGTCTCTTTCACAATTGCTGACGCGCATCCCCATGTGTGAACATGTCAGGAGGCGTGCAGCACTTCTCTGCTTGGCGAGCATCTGGGCTCTGCCCAGCTGGTGGCTGTTGGGAGCTAAGCTTCTAGGAGCACTGTGTTTGTGGGCAAGCTTTCACTTCTCCCCGATAAGCCCCTGGGAGTTAAGAGTAATTGTGCGTCTAACTGACGTTGTAAGAAACGGTCAGACCCTCCCAGAGCCCACCCGCACTGTGTGAGCTCAGTTGCTCTACAGCCTTGTCAACATTTGGCTGTTGTCAGGCTGTTAAACTTGAGCCACTCCAATGGGTTGTTTAGTGGTTGTCCTTACACTCACGACTAACGATGTCAAGCCACGTTCCATGTGCTTATTGGCATGTGCACA
The DNA here is from genome assembly GCF_028538775.1 of Myotis yumanensis. NCBI lineage: Eukaryota > Metazoa > Chordata > Mammalia > Chiroptera > Vespertilionidae > Myotis > Myotis yumanensis. The sequence goes on from NW_027223761.1 coordinate 83,988,100, forward strand.
TCTTTTGTGAACTATCTGTTCAAGTTTTTGCCCATTTTTCATGAAGTCACTTTGTCTTTTTATAATTGAGGTCATAATTCTTTGTATATTCTGGTAACAAGCCCTTGTCAGATGTAAGTTTTCTGAATATTTTCTCAAATTTGAGACCTGCGTGCTCATTTCTTAATGGTGTCCTTTTAATCAAATTTATGAAGGCATAATTCATATATTTTCACCAATTTTAAGTGCACATTTCAATGAGTCTTGGACACGTGTGTAGTGTCATGTAT